>NC_084794.1:228856218-229156218 GCF_963169125.1 Humulus lupulus
TTCCATGCCACTGATGTGTCATAACAACCTACAAACTGATTCTGATCTGTAAAAAGACTCAACATTCTTTCCCAAAGCACATATAATATCCTGCCCATCCAAGGAAACTCCTGCCTACCGAGGCGTTCCTTGACCTTGGCAAATCTTCAACTGAGGGTATATCACAACACCATTGATCAAAACGATCACAAATCCAATTCAGATAATCCTTTGAATACTTTGTTCATCTAATTCATCAAGATAACTCAACATTAATCAAACTCTCAAATCATAACTCAGCACTCCCAGTGCCCTTATCTGATATAATAGTCTTCTGTTTATCCTTCTCCCTGATCTTTAGCAGGTACTAATCAGATCAAAGATCCACCACACTAGCTAAAAGTTCCATGCATCCTCCTGCAATAGCTCTCTAGCTCTAGATACAGATGTCATCAGCATACCAAATCCATGCACCGTGCTAGCTACCACAAGGCTTCCCACTCTCAAGCTTAGGAGTTACTATCCTTTTCTTGCAATTTAGCATTGCCTCACTATAATGCCCTGGTTACCCCAGAATAGTTACGGTGAATGGTGAACCAGAAATTTGACTCGCTACCCAAGTCCTTTGGTTAAAAACGTGCTTCTAAGTGTTATTAACAGGCTAAGGTGAAAAACCAATCAAAAGGAAAGGATATATTTTATTTAATACATAAAACTGTTCATGGGCCCATCAAAGCATTTACAAGTTATTTACAACTCAAAATGGTCATTACTGTTTCAAATTTAGAAACCCACCGACCTAAGCGGCAAAAATAGGGTAAACCCCCTAGTTCCTCTGAGAACTCCTTGGCCGTGGTGGTCAAGCGGCCGCATATGTACACATCACCACCTAAGCTCTCCACTCAAGGTTGGGTGAGCTTTTCTTTCCCTTTACCTGCACCACATAGCACCCATGAGCCAAGGCCCAGCAAGAAAACGCAATATAGCATGATATAATATCAAAAATGATCATAATAATCATTCAGGACTTTCAGTCCAAGACAGGTAAGTGACAGAGGAAAAGTCACTAAGGTGGGTACTGCTCCCTTTAGCCATGTGACGATAGGGTCACTGGGCCTTAACAGATAAGTGAACCTTTCACTACCTTAAATAGGATAGGTGCATGGTGACTAGTCACCAACATAACCTTCCTCATGACCATAGAGTCATAACCTTGGAACATCGTTCCCTAGCCATGTGACAAACGGTCACCTAGGCCTTAGGCCCTGGCTCTGAGTAGCTAGCTTAGACTAGTCAAGTGCTTATAAGATTCATCGACCTTAGGGTCGGTCCAGCGTTAATGCCTCAGAGTCATTCAACGTTGATATCGATTAGATCTAATCTTCATTTGGCCCTACGTTCAGGAGGCTTATGCCGTTTCTGACTCTTAGGTCAGTGATACGCGACCAGTGCCGTCCCTGACTAATCAGTGACATACACAAGTAAACAACATTTGCTAGCATTTAATATGCAATCATTGTCCACATTTATCAACCAACATGCCTTAACAACAATCATGCATGTCATATACACAGGGTGCAGTTTTCTTACCTCCTGTTAGAGCGAGAAATATAATAAGAACGACTCCTGAGAATGATCAACCTTTTGATTCCTTAGCGGTTACCTAATCACAACCAATTATAATCTCCATTAATGAAAATCAACATTGAAAGGGTCTTAACCTAAACCCCACTCTCGGGACCTCGAAACATGCCCACACGGTGAGTAGATTTGATCCCGGGCCTTAAGGATTGAAACTCCGAGCCAAAAACCCCTAAAAACACTCAAAACGAGATTCTGGAGGAACAGAGTAGCGCTACAGCGCTTGCTCCCTAGTGCCCCAGCGCTATACTCAGAACCCCCCAACCACCCAGAAACCATCCTATGTAGCGCTATAGCGCCCTAGGGTGGGCGCTGTAGCATTACCCCCGTAACAGCACTCCCCTGAAACCTTCTTCTTCGACACCTTCGATTCTAACCTGATTCCAATGCTTCCAAATCCCATTTTTGATGCCAAATGAACCCAAAAACCATCCTCACATATCCCAAACATCATAACCATAAGAACCCTAGCCAAAACTCCCAACAAAACCAAGTATTCAACCTAGGAATCCCAACTAAAATCCAGAGCTAAAACATGGAAAACCAGAGAATTCAATGGCTAGAAACTTACCTCAAACTCAGATTATGATGCTCTTCAATGGTGGAACACTCTCCCAAACTCCCAAGGCTTACTTCCCAAGCTTGAATCCTCAAGAATGTTTCAAAACTCACAAGGAGAGCTGAAGGAAAATAGGTACGAGAAAGCTCTTGAACTTACTCTGTTTTTCCTCTTCTTTCACAGCCTAAAATGGCTTATATCAATCCTAGGGGTGAAAAGACCAAAATACCCCTAGGTCGATTAAGGGTTTCTAAAGGCTCCCAAGGACAAATCTGGTATTTCCCACTTATCTCGTTAATCATAATTAACACTCTCCAATTCCCGCTATTCTGGATAATCTCAAACACCAATAATCCATATCCCGTTACCCTTTAATTCCCGGCAACGCTCTAATCATTAAAATTACCCCGAGACTCATCCCGAGCCCCGAACTTAAACCTGTTATGACTAGACCACTAATTAATATTCCAAGATCGTCTCATGCCGAATAGCTCGAACAAACCCACATTATAATTTGGTCTCAACAATAGGTCACCGACATGCATACAAATATACAATTATACCCTCAACGGGCCAAATTACCAAAACACCCCTGTAATTAAAATGTGCACCCACATGCATGCATTTAACATCATATTATAATATAATTCACATATACATGCATATTATCAATTAATGGCATAATTAAACAAGTATGGTCCTCCCGGCCTACTAATCCCGCCATTAAACCGCATTAGGGATTCTGGGGCATTACACTCACTCTTGGCTAACCAATCCAAATCCAGGATCATCTTGAAATCACTCATAACCAACCTTATCATATCACTGATGAGTCCTTTTTACCATAATCCAACTCATCTCTTAAATCGCCAATATAGTATTACATCCCATCATAACATAACCATGTGATATGCATATCATCTCTATGCTTCTCTATATGCAACAAACAAAGAAACATCATGGCACCAGAACCTGCCAGCACAATACAAAAATCAGAACTAGAAAGCTGACCTGCCACCCCTGAGGAACTAGTCTCAGTCTCCGATTTTGACTGCCTCGGAATGAACACTCGAGATAGAGTCGAGCTGTCCATCCCCTTTTGCTCATCCTTTCTTAGCTTTGGGAAATCCTTCTTGAAATGCCCAACCATTTTACATAAGAAACATGCCCTTGCTCGGCATTCTCTCAGATGACGCCTCCTGCACCGAGCACATACTGGATAAGTCTTCTAGTTTTCATTATTGCTTACTCCAATAAATGGAGGCATCACTGCTTGAACTCCGTGCTCTCCAGCACTCTCCTTCTCAATCTGATTTCCTGTGCTCTCAACAGCAAGAGCCTTCCCTACCACCTGAGCGTAGGTAGAGATCTCATACACTGGGGCAACTCTAATGCCCTGAGCTATCTCGAGATTCAATCCCTGAATAAACATTTCCTTCCAAGCTACATCTATGGGTACCATGTCAAAAGCAAACTTGGCCAAACCATCAAATCTACTAACATACTCGGTTACTTATGCCTTTCCCTGAACGAGATTCAGAAACTCATTCATCTTAGTAGTCTAGGCTGCATCACAGTAATACCTTTAATTGAAAAGCTGCCTAAATTCTTTCCAATCCATCACAGCTGTATCTCGCGTCTGGGATACTACTTCCCACCACGTTTGAGCATCATCCCACAATACATATGTAGCACAAATCACCCTATCGTGACCTACCAGCCCCATACTGTCAAGAATGGAAATGATCATGCCCATCCATTGCTCAGCTCTGAATGGATCTAGGCCTCCCTCAAAGACTGGAGGATAAAACTCCTAGAATCTTCCACAGAGAAATTCCCACCTGTTCTCAACCCTAGGCTGAGCCAAGACTGGTGCCACTCCTGGCATAACAAAGGAAGAGGTGTCTCCCGACATGTTTCACTGTTGCTTTAAACACCTAATCTCTTCCTCTTGCCTCTGCAATCTTAATTGCACATCTGTAAGCACCTGGTGGAAATTCTGAGGAGTAGATGAAGAACTCAACCCCTGGCTGAAACTCCCTGCCTCAGTATAACCACCACTAGGCCTCATAATCTGCCTTGAATACACACCTTCTGATTGAATCTGTAGTCAATAACTTGACCCATTAAACATGATGAGCATATCAAGAGCTTTCCTGTAACGCCCTGGATAGCCAGGACTACTACACTGTGTACTTGAAAAGTTGCAGGACTTGCCAATCAAGTCAGTTAGTCAAAACGTGTCACTAAACCATAAATGTGCTAGGGTTAAAATGGTTTTGGTCTCAAAAGGTACATTTCATATATTCAAACAGATTTATGTATGGGATCCCAAAAAGAAACAGCGTTTAAGTGTTGGTTTACAAAATTTCCAAAACACAGACTACCGTCAGCCACTCTAAGGCAAAACATATATTTATAGCTCTTCTGTTCCTGTTATCCTCTCAACCGTGGCAGCTGAGTAGCTGGTCATGTACATTATGCTCTCAGAGCTCTCCAAGTCAGGGCTGGTCAAGCTTGCCCTTGCCTTTACCTGCACCACGTAGCACCCGTGAGCCAAGGCCCAGCAAGAAAACATAGTATACATCACAAACAACAATAACAGATAATTATTCCTTTAAGCATGATCAAACACTTACCACTCATATTAATCATATATCATGTACTCAGAATCAAGGATGCAATTACACATTAATAACAATCAAGTTTCATGGTTATCGGGGCCGAAAACTTAGGCCGCACCCTCTGTTTACCCCACTGACTCCGGCCCGCTTAAACCGAGCTCAGTGTATAATAAGCTGTCCTCGGCTACCAGTGGCCGAGACGCGCCCTGTGCGCTAGTGTAACCTTGGCACTCTTAGGCCGGTTGGTTTATTGTTTACATGGCATAATACCATCCTTTCAAAGCATACATATTAGGGAACCCTTAGTCCCATTACAATTACACAACCGGGTGCAGTTTTCTTACCTTTAATTCCTACATTCACTGACTACGAGCGACGTCCCTCGAGCACGATCCGTTTCTCGAGCCCTAGCTTTAACACCTAGTCACAACCAAGGTAATGTATTCCATTAATACTCAAATAAAGGTTTCGGGATACAATGCTAGCTTCCGGGATATCGAATTCCACCAAACACGATGGTGAAATCGATCCCGAGCACCCTAGGTTATATTCACGCGCTTAAAATCCCCAAAAGATTAAGAATGAACCTAAGGGCTGCGGCCCTTGAAACCTAGCCACAGCCCGCCCCTAAAACAGAACCCAATCTCCTCAGTGGGCAAACACGCGCCGTGGCCCTGCCCTGTGTCGCCGTGGCCTCCCCTTTGGCCGAGCCTCCCTGGCTTCCTTACTTCATAGGGCCGCGGCGCTCTAGAACAGAGCCGCGACCCACCCCTTCGTGCCCAGAAAATTCACCATTTCTAGCATCCTAACCTCCTTCAAAACAACCCCAAAGCACCCTAATTCAAAGCCCATTAATCATAAAACTTTTAACATTATTCTAACAACGTAATCCAATATAAATCTAGCTTAAAAACCTACTAAAATTCCATTTTGATTTCTGTAACCCAGCAGCTCAAAACACCAAAAACCAGTCATGCAAACTCAAATTTTAACCTCTAAATTATGAATTGAAGCTTACCTTCTTTGTTGAACCACTTCCTTAACAAATTCCTGAGCTAAAACCCAAGCTCTCAGCTTCAATTCAGCCCTTAACATCAAAACCATAAACACCTTAATATTCAGCGAAACACTCAGAGTTCTAACACCCAAAAACAAAACTCAATTCTTACCTTGATCCTGGTTGAGTGTCCCTTAGCTGAGCACTAGATTAAACCTTCAAAATTCCTGCCCAAACAACTGAATTTCTGAGCTGATTTCCCTTAAATTCCAGTGTTTTTCTTGAAAGAGAGAAGAGAAGGAAGAGAGGAGCTAAATAGGTCGGTTTGTGTCTTTTTGTTCTACTGCTTTCCATTAACTTAGTCTAATCTTAGTCAGTTAAGTCAATCCCGAGGCTTGGGGTACCGGAAATGTCCCCGAGGGCAAAACGGTAAAATTCCCCAATATTCCCGCCTAAGTCTCCTAACCTCAAATATATCTCCATATATTTATTTCCATAACCCGATAACCCAAATAGTCATCTAATACCTGAATTACCCCTTGACTTACCCCAAGTCAAACATTAAGCCCCGTTGTGACTTCCCGCTAACTGGCTCCCTAGGATCGCCTCAAGTCGCACGCTGCAGATCTATACACATAATAATGTGGTTCTCACAGATATAACATTTAACCACATTTACATTCATATAATCATACAAACATGCTTATCATATAATCATGCATTATGTCAATAAATTCACACATAAACCAATTATGCCTTCCCAGCGCACTAACCAAGGCCCTTAAGCCACATTAGTGATTTTGGGTCGTTACATTTCTCCATGGGAACAATCATACCACACTATAATCACAACCCACTGCAGTGCTAAAAACATGCCTATAACATTCATACATCAATTATAATCACTGCTCTTCCAACATACCTACCATGTCTCCAACTCCAGCATGCAAATATCACATTTATATATATATATATACATGGAGCAGGTAATCATATAGTCAAGAGATTGGCTCTAACAAAATCTCATGCTCCCTAATACAATATCCAGGTAAAGCATTTACATTCTATTTAAGCAATTAAACACATAACTACACAAATAGTTACCATTCCCTGAGTGAAGCTATCTATGATGACGAGTGTACATGCCCAGCTTTTCTTCAGGAACCCTTAACCTTGGCTCGCTCTGATACCAACTTGTAACGCCCTAAACTCTAGGGACCATTACAGTGTGCATTTTAAACAGTGCTAAACTCGCTAATCGAGTCATTTGGCCATAATCGTGTAACTAAGTATGATTAGCGGTTTAGGGTTAAAATTTTTGGTTAAGATATAACGTTTCACTAAAACGTTTACTGTATACATTGAGATCCCAAAAATATAATTTAAAGGTTAATTACAGGAAAAATATTTATAACCAGCCGATCTAAGCGGCAAAATAGGATTTAACCCTAGTTCCTCTTTCAACCCTTGGCCGTGGCAGTTGAGCAGCCGCATATGTACACATCGTTACCTAAGCTCTCCAACTCAAGGATGGTCCAACTTTCTTTTGCCTTTACCTGCACCACATAGCACCCGTGAGCCGAAGACCAACAAGAAAAATCAATATGCTCATGAATAGTAATAAGATGTCATCAAATCATAATGTGCATGCCTAGCAATAATAGCCTTAATCATGCATGCAAACAAGTTCAGATAATGACGGGGGATTCATGATGAGGAATCCTGCCCTCCTGAATGGATGAATATCAAGTCAATCCTAATTAGATGAGTGATTTAACACTTTAAGGTTTCGTTAACCATAATGAGTGACTGACGAGCAAGTCACTACGGGGCTCAGCACCCATAGCCATGTGACGATGCAGTCACTTGGGTCTTCTGGCCCTGGCTCTAGTCAGATGAGTGACTGATGGATAGTCACTAACTTAAACAGATGAATGACTGATGGGTAGTCACTAAACCCACATCGCCTGGGGAAGGTCAAGTGTGATGATTCTAAGACTGTGTAGGTATGGGACTACACAGTTGAAGATGGCTTAAATGGATTGATGGGTACTACCTATGCCAAAAAGATGCATATTCTTTTCGGTAGCCCATTACTTGAGAACTCCAAAGTTAAGCGTGTTTGACCTGGAGCAATCTGATGATGGGTGACCTTCAGGGAAGTTTTCCCGGGAAGCGTGCGAGTGAGGACAAAGCACGCTAGAAACACTCGTGTTGGTTTGTAGGGCCAGTCGTCATTCCAGGAAGCAACCATAGTGACGTGGGGCGTTACAGTAACGCCCTGGATAACCAAGACCATTACACTGTGTGTTAATAAAGGTGCAAGACTTGCTAATCAAGTCATTTAGTTGAAAATGTGTCGCTAAACCATTATTGAACTAGGGTTAAAAGATTTTGGTCGTAAAAGATAAACTTTCATTCAAATAAGTGTTTTTTACAGGGGATCCCAAAAATAAACAAGGTTAAAGAATAGTTTACAAAATTTCAAAGGATTTATACAACCACATGCCACTGTAATAAAAAACAAGGAATTTTAGGTTCTCTTATCCCTGTATCATCCCTAGGTCGTGGCGGCCAAGTAGCCGACTATGTACATTTCACCCCCAGAGCTCTCCAATTCAGGGTTGGTCCAGCTTACTCTTGCCTTTACCTGCACCACGTAGCACCCGTGAGCCAAGGCCCAGCAAGAAAATCATATACAGAGCATAATTAATAATCAATAGTCAAATAATTCACAAATCATTAATCAAATATTCACCAGACCACATTGTTCACATAATCAGTGATATCAATCTGCAAACCAATAATCAATCATCCATGTAATAAACATGCCATAATCATTAGATTAGTAATAGTAAACATATCATTCAATATTCAAGGTCGACGCCCTTAGGCCGCACCCTCTGTTTATCCCATTGCCTCTGGCTCGCTTAGGCCGAGCTCAGTGATTATATCATTAACCTCAGCTACCAGTGGCCGAGCTACGTCCTTGTGCGCCAATATTAATTTCGGTACTCATAGGCCGTTTAATTTCATGTTCACATGGCATAATACCATCATACGAAATTGCATACAAGTATAGGGAACTCTTAGTCCCAACATAATCACACAACCGGGTGCAGTTTTCTTACCATTGATTTCGAGTGGAGAAAGTGAACTGGTTCCGAGCACGATCCCTAGCCTCGAGCCTTGGCAACAAACCTAGTCACAGGAGTCATAGGTAGCTATCAACTTCCAATCAGAAATAAAATACTTAGGTAGCAAAACTAGCCTCTGAGACCTCAATTTTTACTAAACCAGGCAGTAGAAATTGTCTCGAGCCCCTAGGTGCGAACCCCCGAGCCCTAACAACACTAAGAACACTTCCAAGCTCAAAACCCCCAGGTGGGTCACGACTTGGCTTAGCAAGTCGCGACTTGCCCCAAGTTAAAGAGCAACCTCCCAAGCCAAAGGGGAGGTGGGTCGCGACTTGGCCAAGCAAGTCGCGGCGCGCCCCCAAGTCAGAGAGCTCCCATGACCAGAAGGGCCACACGCGCCGCGGCGTCCCCATGCTGGGTCGCGACGTGCCCTGCGAACATAGAGAAAACTTGGGGTTTCTCCTTCTTCTCCCAGCCAAGAACACCTAAGTTCTACCTAGAGTTTTCCCTCAAAACCTCCCCAAATTCAACACCACACTTCAACATACTCATAATTGAACTATACATTTTAATCACCCAACAACTCAGCAATTATACTTCAATTACCCACTCAATTTAACCAGAATACAGTACTCCAAACCCAAGTCTAATTCTACTCAAACCCCATACTAAATCATGTTTAACTCTTAAATTCCTCAGTCCAATTCTTACACAATTAAAGCTACAATCTCAACAAACTAACAGACCAATACTTACCTCAATTAAGACTTGATTCCACACAAGTTTTAGCCTTAACTCCTAGCTTGAATCCTCCTCATTTCCTTCTGTGTTCCTTTAAAATTTCACCAGCCCAAGCCTAGCTTCAAGCTTCAACAAGGAGGAGAGAGAGAGAGAAGTGAGCCGAGGGAGTCTTCTATTTCCTTCTTCACAATTCCACTACTTTCTTCCTTGGTTCTAAGAGAAGCTGAATATATCCTTAGTTTAGGAAAAGACCATTTCGTCTCCCAAAATAAAGCTAACCTTAACTTAAACTAGGGGTATAATTGTCATTTGTTCCCAATTCCCACTAACTCCTTGAGTGTTCCTAATATTTACCACTTAAATCCCGTCATCCAATTAATCACCAATTATCTACCCAAAGTCTAATAATCTCCAATATATCTCCTAAATTCCCAAAAATACCCCAAGGCTCTCCCGAGCCGGGTATAAACCCCGTCGTGACTATTTCGCCAAATCGCTCACTAGGACCGTCTCGAGCCATATGCTGCAAATATATCCACATAATAATGTGGTCTCAATAATTTATCACAAATAATCACATTTATGCCCTCAACGGCCAAAATTACAAATATGCTCCTATAAGCTAAACATGGCCTATATGCATACTAATACTCGTAGTCACATAAGCAAGCTTATCACATAATCATGCATTAAATCATTTAAATCACACATAAACCAATTATGCCCTCCCGACACACTAATCAAGGCCCTTAAGCCTTATTAGTAATTTTGGGTCGTTACAACTATCCCCTCCTACTGAGAATTTTGTCCTCGAAATTTACCTGAATAACTTGGGATACTGATCCCACATCGCTGACTCAAGCTCCCAGGTCACCTCCTCAACCTTACTATTCCTCCATAACACTTTAACCAGAGGAATTTTCTTGTTCCGTAGAACCTTATCTTTCCGATCCAAGACCTGAACTGGTCGCTCCTCATAGGACAAATCTGTCTGTAATTCCAAGTCTTCATACTTCAACACATATGTCGTATTTGAGACATACTTCCGAACCATAGAAACATGAAATACGTCATGAACTCCCGACAATGATGGTGGCAAGGCTAACCTGCAAGCCACTTTTCCGATCCTCTCCAGGATCTCAAAAGGTCCAATAAATCTCGGGCTCAGCTTGCCCTTCTTCCGAAACCTCCTTACCCCTCGCAATGGAGAAACTTGCAAAAACACGTGGTCCCCAACCTGGAACGCCACGCCCCTACACTTAGGATCAGCGTAGATTTTCTGCCTACTCTGTGAAGCAAGCATCCTAGTTCGGATATTCTCGATAGCTTCACTAGTCTTCTGAACTATGTCCGGCCCCAAATACTTCCTCTCACCCATCTTATCACAATGAATGGGCGATCTACATTTCCTCCCATATAACATCTCATAAGGATCAACTCCAATCGTTGATTGATAACTGTTGTTATATGAGAATTCAATCAACGGGAGATACTTACTCCAAGATCCCTCAAAGTCGATCACGCATGCCCTAAGAATATCCTCCAACACCTGAATCATCCTCTCAGACTGTCCATCAGTCTGAGGATGAAAGGCTGTGCTGAACTTCAACTGAGTCCCCATAGCCTTCTGCAAAGTACCCCAAAACTTGGAGGTGAAGATAGGATCCCGGTCTGACACTATAGACTTAGGAACCCCGTGAAGACGTACAATCTCCCTCACATACAACTATGCATACTGATCCACCGTATATGTCGTCTTCACTGGAAGAAAATGAGCTGAATTGGTGTATCTGTCCACTATCACCCACACTAAGTCATGAAACCCCACTGTCCAGGGTAAACCTCCCACAAAGTCCATTGTAACATCATCCCATTTCCACTCAGGAATACCCAAAGGCTGAAGCAACCCTGTTGGTCACTGATGCTCAGCCTTCACCTGTTGACAAGTCAAACACCTGACCACGTACTCCACCACATCCTTCTTCATTCCGGGCCACAAATACAACGTCTGTAGATCTTGATACATCTTCGTGGTACACGGATGAAGCGAGTACGACGTAGTATGTGATTCATCTAGTATCTCTCATCTGATCCCCACATCAGTCGGAACACAAATCCGACCCTGATACCGTAGCAGACCAACCTCAGAAATAGAATAGTCCTTAGATGCCCTCGCTAAGACATTCTCTCTAACCTCCCGTAGCTGAGCATCCACCAACTGACCTTCCTTAATCCGCTATAGTAGGGTCGACTGCAAAGTAATGTTGGCCAATTGGCCCACCACCAACTCTATCCTCGCTCTAGACATCTCATCAGCTAACTCCCTCGAAATTTGAGTGGAACTAAATAACTGCCCCAAGCCCCTCTGACTCAATGCATTTACCACTATGTTGGCTTTCCCTGGGTGGTAAAGAATATCACAGTCATAGTCCTTTACCAATTCCAGCCAACGCCTCTGCCTCATGTTCAGGTCCTTCTACGTGAAGAAGTACTTCAAACTCTTATGATTGGTGTATATCTCGCACTTCTCCCCATACAGATAATGCTTCCAAACCTTCAGTGTGAATACCACTGCTGCCAACTCTAAGTAATGGGTAGGATACCGCTGCTCATACTCCTTCAGCTGTCGTGATGCATAAGCTATAACCTTCCCTCTCTGCATCAACACACAGCCCAAACCCAACCTCGATGCATCACAATATACCACGAAATTTCCTCCCTCCGAAGGAAGACTCAGCACAGGTGCAGTAATAAGTTGCCGCTTCAACTCTTGAAAACTGTTCTCACACTTGTCTGACCAGACAAACTTCAAATTCTTCCGTGTCAATTCTGTCATCGGTGCAACAATCTTCGAGAACCCTTCCACAAACCGTATGTAGTAACCCGCCAACCCGAGGAAACTATGAACCTTCGAGGCATTCCTTGGCCTCGGCCATTCTCTCACAGCCTCCACCTTAGATGGATCCACCTTAATCCCATCTGCACCAACTATGTGTCCAAGGACTGTCACTTCTGGTAGCCAAAACTCACACTTCTTAAACTTGGCGTACAATCGATGCTCTCAACCTCTGCAAGACCTGTCGAAGATGTAGCTCGTGCTCTGCCTCTGAACAGGAGTACACTAAAATTTCATCGATGAAGACAATGACGAATTGATCCAAAAAGTCCTTGAATACCCTGTTCATTAAGTCCATGAAGGCTGCTGGGGCATTGCTCAAACCAAACGACATGACCAGAAACTCATAATGCCCATACCTCATTCGGAAGGTCATCTTCGGTATATCCTCGTCCTTGATCCTCAGCTGGTGATAACCAGATCGAAGACCAATCTTTCAAAATACCATCTTTCCATGCAGCTGATCAAACAAATCGTCAATCCTTGGTAGATGATACTTATTCTTGATGATCAACTTGTTAAATTCTCTGTAGTCTATACACATCCTCAAAGTCTCGTCCTTCTTCTTTACAAACAGAACTGGAGCACCCTAAGGCGAGCAGCTAGGCCTGATAAACCCTAAGTCCAAAAGTTCCTGCAACTGTATCTTCAATTCTTTTAGTTCTAACGGTTCCATTCTATATGGTGCCCTCGACACTGGCTCTGTCCCTGGTGCCAACTCAATGACGAACTGAATCTCCCTGTGCGGCGGCAACCCTAGTAAATCCTCAGGGAATACATCCAAAAATTCATGAACCAATCTAGTCTCCCCCGGGCCTGTAGTTGTAACGCCCTGGATAACCAAGACAGTTACACTGTGTGTTAATAAAGGTGCAAGACTTGCTAATCAAGTCATTTAGTTGAAAATGTGTCGCTAAACCATTATTGAACTAGGGTTAAAAGATTTTGTTCATAAAAGATAAACTTTCATTAAAATAAGTGTTTGTTACACATGATCCCAAAAATAAACAGGGTTAAAGAACAGTTTAAAAAATTTCAAAGGTTATATACAACCACAGACCACTCTAATGGCAAAATAGGCATTTTAGGTTCTCTTGTCCCTGTATCATCCCTCGGCCATGTTTGCAAAACCCTAGTGGTATCCACCACACTAGCCAGAAAGCCTATACATCCTCCCTATAATAAGTCCCTGGCTCTCAGTGCTGAAATCATGGGTATGCGGGGTCCACATACTGCTCCCACGAAAATAAAGGGATCCTCTCCCTCCGGCTCAGAGGTCACTATCTTCTTCTTACAATCAATAGTAGCCCCGTATCATAGCCAGCCAATCCATCCCCAAAATCATGTCAAAATCCTCCATACCTAACTCAATCAAGTACACTGATAGTTCCCTACCTTCAACCATCACTGACAGTGCTCTAATCTACCTCTTAGAAACCACTAGTTCCTCTGTAGGCAATATAGTCCCAAACCCCGCAGTACAATACTCACTAGATCTACACAATCTATCAATTTCCTTACTATAAAAAAATGAATGTGTAGCACCAAAGTCAATCAATACAGTAAAATTAGAGCCAGCGCTAGAAAGCTGACCTGTCACCACCGAGGGACTAGCCTCGGCCTCTGCCTGCGTCAAGGTGAACACTCGAGCTGGAGTCAAGCTGTCCACCTTCCTTGCTCCCCCTTTCTTCATTATTAGCAAGTCCTTCTTGAGGTGTCCCACCACCCCACACACATAATAGGCCTTAGCCTGACATTCGCCCGGATGGCGTCTTCTGCACCTCGTGCACTCTAGATAGCTTCTCCATGTATCACCGCCTCCCTGACGGCCACCCTGGATACCCCGACCTCTCCTGTCAGGACTAGCAGTGGTCGAAGTGTCATGGATCTTCCTCTTCAGATCACTGGGGCCTTCGCCCCTACCAGACCCAGAATATGGAGGCACCGCTCTGCGACCCTCCCGTCTTGCAACATTCTCCCTCCAGATCTTGTTCTCTGCATCCTCAACAGTAAGAGCCTTCTCAACAGCCTGGGCATAAGTCGTACCCGTAGGTACTGTTGTAATTCTCACATCCTGGGCTATCATAGCATTAAGCCCTATGATAAATCTATCCTGCCTAGCTGCATCTGTAGGCATAAGATCTGGTGCAAACTTCTCAAGTCTATCAAACTTCAGGGCATACTCTGTAACTGTCATGTTGCCCTGAACCAACCCCACAAATTCAATCACCTTTGCTGCCCTGATGGCAACATTGTAATACTTTTGACCGAACAAATCCTTGAATTCGTCCCAACCCAGAGTAGTAACATCTTTGGTCTGTGATGCCACTTCCCACCAAATGCGGGCATCCTCTCTCAGCATATATGTGGCATAGGCCACCCTGCCATGACCCTCTACCCTCATGAAGTCTAGGATAGCGGTAATCATACTCATCCATTGCTTGACCTTTAGTGGATTCGGTCCCCCCTCAAAAGTTGGAAGATCCTATCTCTTGAATCGCTCATACAACGGTTCCCACCTATTCCCAACCTCCAATGCCTGTATAACTGGTGCCACTGCTGGTGGCACAATAGATGCATCACTCCCTGATGGAGCCTGCTGTCTCAGAAGTTGAATCTTCTCATCTTGGCTCTGAAGCCGGGCTTGCATATCTGCCATAATCTACTGCCAGTTCTCAGGGACTGGCGAAGGGTTGTGGCTCTGGTCACCATCTCTTGCCTTAGGCCCAGTGTTGGTTAGTCATACAGATCATCTTGGATACATAACTATCCAAGTTAATCTGCAATCAATGACTTAACGGTCATACTATGATGATAGGGTAACAATCTTTCCATGCATCACCATTAGAACACAACTAATCACAAGCAATCAAGAATAACAGTTCATCCAAGTATTCATTCACATGAAACAACTATGTTAATAAGCATGCCTCAATATCATCACACAATAGTCAAGAGCCAGGCCCTATCAGTATCTCATGCTCCCTATTAATCAAACATATATCAACATTCATATTTCTTTTCAGTCACTTAAGCACATAATCATGTATACACAATTACCAAATCCTGAGTCGAGTTTATCTTTAGCGACGAATGTACATGTCCAGCCAGCCTTCAAGAACCCTTAAACCTAGACCGCTTTGATACCAAGTTGTAACGCCCTGGATAACCAAGACAGTTACACTGTGTGTTAATAAAGGTGCAAGACTTGCTAATCTAGTCATTTAGTTGAAAATGTGTCGCTAAACCATTATTGAACTAGGGTTAAAAAATTTTTCTCGTAAAAGATAAACTTTCATTCAAATAGATGTTTGTTACACGGGATCCCAAAAATAAACAGGGTTAAAGAACAGTTTACAAAATTTCAAAGGAGATATACAACCACATGCCACTTTAATGGAAAAATAGGCATTTTAGGTTCTCTTGTCCCTATATCATCCCTTGGTCGTGGCGGCCGAGCAGCCGACAATGTACATTTCACTCCCAAAGCTCTCCAATTTAGGGTTGGTCTAGCTTACCCTTGCCTTTACCTGCACCATGTAGCACCCGTGAGCCAAGGCCCAGCAAGAAAACCATATACATAGCATAATTAAAAATCAATAGTAAAATAATTCACAAATCATTAATTATATATTCACCATACCACATTGTTCACATAATCAGCGATATCAATATGCAAATAAAAAATCAATCATCCAGGTAATAAACATGCCATAATCATCAGATTAATAACAGTAAACATATCATTCAATATCCAAGGTCGACGCCCTTAGGCTGCACCCTTTGTTTATCCCACTGACTCTAGCTCGCTTAGGCCGAGCTTAGTGATTATATCATTAACCTCAGCTACCAATGGCCGAGTCACGTCCTTGTGCACCAATATTAATTCCGACACTCTCAGGCCGTTTAATTTCATGTTCACATGGCATAATACCATCATACGATATTGCATACAAGTATAGGGAACTCTTAGTCCCATCATAATCACACAACAGGGTGTAGTTTTCTTACATTTGATTTCGAGTGGAGAAAGTGAACTGGTTTCGAGCACGATCCCTAGCCTCGAGCCTTGGTGACAAACCTAGTCACAAGAGTCATATGTATCTATCAACTTCCAATCAGAAATAAAATACTTAGGTAGCAAAACTAGCCTCCGGGACCTCAATTTCTACTAAACCAAGCAGTAAAAATTGTCCCGAGCCCCTAGGTTCGAACCCTCGAGCCCTAACAACACTAAAAACACTTCCAAGCTCAAAACCCCCAAGCGGGTCGCGACTTGGCCCAAGTTAGAGAGCAACCTCCCAAGCCAAAGGGGAGGTGGGTCGCGACTTGGCCAAGCAAGTCGCGGCGCGCCCCCAAGCCAGAGAGCTCCCACGACCAGAAGGGCCACACGCGCCGCGGTGCCCCCATGCTGGGTCGTGGCGTGCCCTGCGAACCCAGAGAAAACTTGGGTTTTCTCCTCCTTCTCCCAGCCAAGAACACCTAAGTTCTACCTAGATTTTTCCCTCAAAACCTCCCCAAATTCAACACCACACAACAACATACTCAGAATTAAACTACACATTTTAATCACCCAACAACTCAGTAATTATACTTCAATTACCCACTCAATTTAACCAGAATACAGTACTCCAAACCCATGTCTAATTCTACTCAAACCCCATACTAAATCATGTTTAACTCTTAAATTCCTCAGTCAAATTCTTACACAATTAAAGCTATAATCTCAGCAAACTAACAGACCAATACTTACCTCAATTAAGACTTGATTCCACACAAGTTTTAGCCTTAACTCCTAGCTTGAATCCTCCTCAATTCTTTCTATGTTCCTTTAAAATTTCACCAGCCCAAGCCTAGCTTCAAGCTTCAACAAGGAGGAGCGAGAGAGAGAGATGCGTGGGTGAGAGAGAGAGAAGTGAGCTGAAGGAGTCTTTTATTTCCTTCTTCACAATTCCACTACTTTCTGCCTTGGTTCTAAGAGAAGTTGAATATATCCTTAGTTTAGGAAAAGACCATTTTGCCCTCCCAAAATAAAGCTAACCTTAACTTAAACTAGGGGTATAATTGTCATTTGTTCCCAATTCCCACTAACTCCTCAAGTGTTCCTAATATTTACCACTTAAATCCCGTCATCCAATTAATCACCAATTATCTACCCAAAGTCTAATAATCTCCAATATATCTCCTAAATTCCCAAAAATACCCCCAGGCTCCCTCGAGCCGGGTATAAATCCCTGCTGTGACTATTTTTCCAAATCGCTCACTAGGACCGTCTCGAGCCATATGCTGCAAATAAATCCACATAATAATGTGGTCTCAACAATTTATCACAAATAATCACATTTATGCACTCAACGGGCCAAAATTACAAATATGCCCCTATAAGCTAAACAGGGCCTATATGCATACTAATACTCGTAGTCATGCATTTCACATATGCATATAATCATATAAGCATGCTTATCAAATAATCATGCATTAAATCATTTAAATCACACATAAACCAATTATGCCCTCCCAGCACACTAATAAAGGCTCCTAAGCCTTATTAGTAATTTTGGGTCGTTACATTCAATCTCTTGATAATACTCTGCTACAAAAAGGAATCAAGGGTTAGAGAGATTGAAGGAATGAGTTGTTCCAATTCCGCTGCGTATTCATAAGTTTCTACATCTTTGTGTTTATGTTAATTTACGAATTGATGTTCATATGTATGTCATGTTATTCTATGTTTCTATTATGTGTTTGGAAAAATAATAGGAAGCATGCATCTAGATTTAAATTCCAAGATCCTACACCATTAGCTTTACTAGTGAAAGTTAATTCATAAACTGATTTATGAATTTGAGGTAAATAACCTTTCAGTTCCAAAAGCTAACCCTTAAGGGAACCATTAGTCAATTCCTATCGGAAAGGTATAGATTACATATATGTCCCCAACCACTTACATCAATGAGTCCACAAAAAAATTTTTTTTAGCCTGATCATTTTGACCAACCATAACGAGTGAATAAAATGACATAAATAGGAGTTTATGGTAACTTTAGAATTGAGATCAATTTGTATATGATCATCTTATTGATATGTAATTAATACTTATAAAACAAAACGATATTCAGTTAAGTATTAATAACATATCGAGTCTAGTTCTTGTATAACCACATTCAAAGTACCTCCACTAAGATGTCCTACTACATCAGTAATCTATATGTAGATTACATGTATTCATAATATTAGTGAACCGTACTTACAATATTTAATCCAAAGATTCCATATAACTTTGTGTTTACTGTGAACTGTTTAAATTCGTTCCCTACAATCTTAATCTGCTAGTACCAATACAAGATTGTAGTCATGATAACAAATTTGGGAGTTTTATGATATTCATATAATATCGTTCTTCTAATAATAATAAATAATCAATATATGTAAACATTCATCTCAATTATTTATTTCATAAGGCATTGTCCAATACATATGCTTTCAAGGACACCATTCCTAACATCTAGAGGAAGGGTTGTCCATAAAATTGAGTTCACTAAAATTGGACGTGACTAAGAATATGGTTGAAAAAGATGAGCTCTTAACCACATCTCATAATACTGATTTGCCCAGTGAAGAAGAAAAAAACCAGTACGATAAGGAGAACCATGCTTTGCATTGTTTTGTTCTCCCCAAATAGTCCACGCATAAATGAGGAGTGTAGAAAAGTTGGTAGAAGACAAAGTAGAAAGTATAGCTAGCAAAGAACCAACAATACTCCAAAAGAGTGAATCCTTAACTAGAATCCAAAATTTTGTCAACCTCCAAACTTGAAACTGTTGGTAACTGGTTTATCATATGCGTAGTGGAAAGCACGAGGTACAGAGATTTCAAAAAAGATTATTTAAAAAATATTTAAATAATCGGATCCATTAATATGAAAAATATTAATCAAAGAGAAAGAAAAAGATGAGGATTTACCAATTGTAGAACAATCAAGAATCCTCGATATCTTTTAGTAACTCTAACGAACATCCAATCCAAAGTAGACTTGTGAATACTCAGACCAAGATCTTACAAGATGTATCTCTACAACTCAAGACGTGCGTGGGCATGTAGAGTACTGGTGGGAAATTTTCTGATTTACAAGATGTTCTCAATGTTGGGAATACATTTGACAGGATCATAAATATTTTCATGTATATTTCATATTTAAAACAAATTAACATATAAAACAACCTAGAAACATGTTTCTAATGAATTTCATAAAGTAAATCAAATAACAAAGTTTAAGAATCTTACTTTTACGCAGTGGATATTGAGACTCCTTCATTCACTCTCTCTAACCCTTGTTCCTCCTGTTGTAGAATAATGATGAGAAAGTGAATTGGATCTTCAAACTACACAGTCTTCCACAATTACCTTTGATCACCTAGACTAGGGTGGGCAATTATCAACACATGAGATGGGAAAATTATACAAAAGAAGAGAGAAGAAGTGGGCGGCCACAATAGGTCTTTTGAGTCTAGGTTTTTTCTTTTTCAAAACTTAAGATCTCAAAACCCTAGACTTAAGTACCTATTTATAGCATCATTTTAGGGTTAATTTAGTTTAATTTAATTAAATAATTGCTTAAAAATACCCTATATAGCATAATACTATAGTATTTGCCAAGCCTTGGGATTTTTTTTATTTTTAAATTCAAAGCATAAAAGTCTTTAAATTCAAATACTATTATTCTCTAGAAGCTATAGATGTTCATATCTATGATTAACACTCCCACTCAATTATATTACCAAGTCCCCAAGATGTAAGTATGGGCTAGTCTGTAGGGTAAGCTAGTAACAAACAAATCAACGGACTTGAATAATACAATCAGTTAGTATACTAACCCTCAAAATTGAGATTGAATTGGCCTATTTTCAACTTTATGATATGACTATAATAAATAATAATGGTACATTTACTGTAACGCCATGAATAACTAAGACTGTTACACTGTGTATTTTAAAATAGTGCAAGACTTGCTAATCAAGTCGTTTGAATAATAATGTGAATTTAAAGTCAATTATTAGGTTAGGGTGAAAATATTTTGATCATAAATAGTTAATTTTCATTCAAACAAATGTTTAATACATGGGATCTCAAAAACAAGGTATATGTGGTAATTACAATCCCCAGAACTGGATACAACACAAGCCAATCTAATGGCAAAATACAAGTTTTAGGGCTCTGTTCCTACAACTTTACCCTCAGCCATGGCGGTCAAGCAGCTGGCTATGTACACACCGCCCCTAGAGCTCTCCAACTCATGGTTGGTCCAGTTTTCCTTTGCCTTTACCTGCACCACGTAGCACCTGTGAGCCAAGGCCCAACAAGAAAACCATAAATAGCAAATACATATAGCAACAGTAGTATTCAATCAATCTTAAGACAAGTCATTTAGAAATTCAACAGAATATAAGTGTGAAGCTAATAATGGTAAACAAGTATTTTCAAGCATATATCTTAATCAGTAATACAAATGCTCAGGGTCGACGCCTTTAGGCCGAGCCCTCTGTTTATTAAGCTGACCCCGACTCACATTGGCTGAGCCGCATCCATTGCGATAATCATCAGCCTCGGCTCTCTTAGGCTGTGCTTTCACATTTCACATAACAACAATACCGTTACACAACGCATATACCTAGATACCGGGAACCTTAGTCTCAAACACAACCACATGGGTGCAATTTTCTTACCTTGAATGTCGAGCGGATAATTAAGAACAGTCTCGAGCATGATCCTCAGCCTTGAGCCTTAGCGATAACCCTAGTCACAACAACAATGGGTAACTATGAATTTCTAATCCAAATAAATACTTAGGGAACAAATATTAGTCTCTGGAACCTTGAATTCTACTAAACCGGGTAGTAGAATTCATCTCGAACCTTAACATTTGGGTTCCCGAGCTTAAAACCCTCAAACAACCTTAACTTTGCATTTGAGCTGCGACCAACCGCTTAAGGGCCGCAGCGCGCTCAAGTCAGAGGCAAAATGCCTCACTACTGAAGGACACGGGCCGAAGTGCTATACCTTGTGCCGTGGCACGCCTAGACAGAATAGAGGCCTTCCAGCCTCCTCGAGCACATGGGCCGTAGCTTGAGCCCCCAAACCTAGAAAACCAGCCTTTTCTTACGTTTTTCCTTGAGCTAAACCTCAAAATTCAACCCCAATCATCAGCCAAACCCAGAACTAAGCTTAGAATTCCTTTCCTTATATCCCAACCATCATAGCCAACTCATAAACATTTTCTTACACTATTCAACATCCAAAATCATCTAACAACTAAACATCATGCAAACTCTAACCTTCAACATAGTTTCAACATAATTCAGCAAGTTAAAGCTTGAAACTTACCTCAGTTTGTGGCTTGAATCCCCCAGCTATACTCTGTCTACTTCTAGCCTTAATTCTCCAGATTTTCCAACTCAAACTTAGCTAAAATCCCTGACTTTTCTCCTTCAAGCTTCCAAGTTCCCCTTGGTTCTAGAGAGAGGAAGAGAAAACGTGTATGATGAGAGAGAGTGTGTTTTGTAAATATCAGATAGGTTCTGCCTGTTTTCCTAAATCACACTGAACTTATCCTTTAACTAAAAAGTCCAAACTGCCCTTGGTATTAACTTAGCCTCCTATTTGCCCTTAAGGGCAAAATGGTCATTTTGCCCTTGTTTCCCGCTAATTCCTTGAGTCATCCTACTTATTGCCAATTGATCTCGTCATGCCTAACTAACTACCAAATACTTTCTCATTACTCAATAAACCCCAAAATATTCTCCATGTTCCCAAAATACCCCTAGGCTCACCCCGAGCTGGGTATTAAACCTCACTGTGACTATTTCGCTAATCCGCTCACTAGGATCACCTCGAGCCATGTACTACAAATATATCCACATAATAATGTGGTCTCAATCATTTATCACATATAATCGCATTTCTGCCCTTAACGGGCCAAAATTACAAATATGCCATTATGAACAGTAAAGGGCCCACATGCATATTTAATACTCATAAACATGCATATAATATACCCACATAATCATATTAACCATGCATGCCACATAGTCACGCATTTAACCAATTAAACACATATATTGTAACGTCCTACGTTTTTGGTTACCTTTAAACGATTCGGGTCGGGATTTTTCCCCGGGTTAAGAATATTATTTTAAATAATATTATATTTTGTTTGGAAGTATTCCATGAGTTATTGCTAGCCAAAATATGAATTTTGTGATTTTAAAAGTCAAGATAAGACTTTCGGTCCTGGACCGACACAAAAACCCTGATCGGGTAAAAATCTCGGAAAATAAAATGAAAAATCATGACAATTATATTTTGGGCATAAAATACATTCATAAAAGTTAAAATTTGGTTAAAAATAATAAACCTAAAAGAAAATTGAAATTTTAAGGCATTTTGTGGTAAATGCCTAATTTTGCCGAAATGGGGAATTTTATTCCATGAATGGACCTTAGGTTAAATTTTATTATGTGATTAATTAAATTTAAATGTGAGAGACATTAAATTTAATTAATTAATGTTAAGTTTGGTGATTAAAACTTAATAAGAGTGAAAAATGTGTCAAAAGCCAATTTGGACTTTTCTTCTTATGAAACCTTTATTAATTTTATAAAAATAAAATAAAAAATTAATGATCACATATATAGAAAAGGGTGGCCGGCCATGTGCTATTTTAGAGTGGTGTGAACCCAATTTTATAAAGTTTAACTTCCATTTAATTAAGAAGTCAAGTGGGCAAGTGGGTAGAAAAGCACTCAAGTGTTTTGTGATATTTTGAAGAGTTGTGTGAGCCATTCTAACCCCCAAATCCGACCACTCTCCCTCCCTCATTCACTCTCATCTGATTTTTGAAGACTCTCTCAAGTGTTCTCTCCATTTTCAACCCCAAGAACACCAAAGAAACTTGGAAGCTAAGTCTTGGTCTAGGAAGGGTTTTCCCTAAGGTAAAGTTTCATTAATCTAGACTTTTGTCAAGTTTTAATCATAGAGTTTCAAATAGCTAATTACCTATGTGGTTGGGGGAAGTTGGTTATGGTTTTTGAAAGGTTTTGAAGGAGTCAAATCTTATAGGAAGGTCCAAACCTTAAGCAAGAACACCAAAGAGGTAAAAAGTTTACTTTTGATGATTTTGTTGTAGGGTTTTTAGTTTTAAGCATTATTTTGTATATCTAATGCTTAAAGTTTCTTGTTGGTGATGTAATAAGGTTATGGTAGTTGTTTAATAATTTTTATGATGCATGTGTATTGATTTTTGAAAATGGGAACCAAAACCCCCAAGGGTTTTGTAGGATACCCTAAAACAAAACATGTTTTGAGCTGTGACTTCCAAGGGGTCAAGCAGCCACTGTATATTGGTTTTGTAAAATTAAGTTGTACTGTGATGTTTTTGATATTGAGTACATAAAATTGAGCTTTTGAAACACTAAAAAATGTTTAGAAATGAGTAAGTTATGCTATTTCAAAGTTTAGGTAAAAAACTGTTTTTTCGTATTCTTATTTTCGGAACCAAGTTTGGACAGCCACTGTATAGGGCAAATGAACCCAGTTTTTTCTAAAATTTTGTGGACATATTTCTGGCATAACCTATTAGGCCACTGTAAAATTTGGTAAGAAAATATTAAACGGTTTGAAAGTTATTAACTGTCAAAGTTTGGAAAAAATAAGGACTTGAAAATAAGGTAATTTTTACCTCATTGTTGGAAAATGATTTCACCAATCAAAATGCTCATTTTGACCTAAGATTTTACAAAGACCTAAATGGCATAACAAAAATGGAATTGGGAAATTTTGGTAACAATTGGGTAAGTAAATTTCAAGTTATGAACTAACGAAGTATGTAGTTAAAAATGTGAAAAATACGTTTTTTACACTTAGTGTAAAAATGAGATTTTGGAACATAAGGTAAAAAGTAAAATTTTGCTTATTTCAAGATATAAATTGGTAAGTCTTGAAATCATATTTTCACTAAAATTACCCCTTTGAGTTTAAATGAATTATTTTTATTAAAGAGTTTTTATTCTTTTTAAAAATAAGAGATTTAATTTATTAATAGTTAATAAATTAAAAAAGGGTTTAAAACCTTATATTTTGAGAAAATAATTAAATGAATTATTTTTCTAGTAAGTAAAATTGATTAATTGATTTTGGAAAGTTAATTAGACAAGATGAGAAATTTATAACGGTTTTCCTAATTAAGACAAATTATGCAATTTTCTTAAAACGGTTTTTAGATATTAAAACCTTAAGAAAAATAAAAGGAAAATTTAAAGAGTTTATTTTCTTTAAAAATAATTAAGGAATTTATTTGTATTTTCTGGATATAATGCCGGCTAAAATCTTACATATTTTAACTGACTAGTCGAAAGTGCGGGTTAATAGCGATACCTTGAAAGAATAAGATTTTTAGCAGGTTGTGGGGAAATACCATTGTGATACCCAAGCTTAGGTATCGAGACCTTAGGATAGGTCTCCCCGAGACTTAGGGTTTAGTCTCGAATATTTTGTATGACTTTCCTTAATAGGTTTAAAACCAAAAAAGGATTATAAATCCTTACAAATGACTTTTATTAAAATGACAAAACTGCCCAAAATAATAATAATGAATTATGAGTGCCATAATTAATCCGAGTATACTGTGTGGATAACTACAGTATTGGCTAAGCGTAATTGGACTGAACGTTGGAGGGTGAAAACCTGCTGAGCGCTAAGGACTCCAAGTAAGTCAACTTATATTGTATGGCTGCGACATGAAATGATTATTGTCTTGTATGTTAGTATAGGGATACATGCACATATATAGGCTCTCTTAGAAAGTTGCTTAGAGACGTTAGTCTAGTGAGTGCTGATTTAGAAAATATGAACGGTAGAAGTCCGCCATATCCTAGACGGTTGATCCCCGTCACACTGCTTGATTTTATTTATGTCCGGTTCATTACCGCGACTAGTGGCCATGAGATGAGGATAAGCTGGTTAAACCTAGGGGTGCCAAGATAAATGGGACCTAGGGGCCCTCATGCTTACTTAATCATTGGACGATTAGAATCCGAGCAAGTGCTCTGATAAGTTATTCCCGGATAGCAGCCGCGAATATTGGCCATTTAGTGAGAGTGCCTAGAGATACTAGGGGTTGCCAAGATTGAGTGAGGCTGAACACCCTAGGGGCAACTGCTCACCAGCACCACTGATTAACATAGAAGTCTCCGTAAAACCGTGTAAATTGGATTACACTCTTGAATATGTAGCGATGCCCTAAGTAACACGATAGTTACCCTTGATGAGAATATTTATTGGCTAGATCTTAGTGTGGAGACTCGATTCTCTTTTACAGATTAGCAATTATGTTGGAGGACGCGTTACACCTGAATTATTGGAAATTGTCGAGCGTTGGTCTCGAATTATATTGTGATATAATATATCTGCTTGCTCTGGGATTTTCTGAGTGCAGGGATATAATTGTTGATAAGAATTAGTTGCGATATAATATATCTGCTTGTTCTGGGATTGTCTGAGTGCAGGGATATAATTGTTGAAAAGAATTAGTTGCGATATAATATATCTGCTTGTTCTGGGGTTTTCTGAGTGCAAGATTTTTATCTAGTTATGAATTAATTTATCAATGGTTATCAGGCATGACCATAAGTTTGCCGGGATGCTTTAGCGTTCTTGAAATTGATTGTGTAGGGTCCCGGATGGGTTTGGAACCCTAATTCTCTATATGCTTGTTTGAAAGTTGATCTTACTAAGCGTTTTCGCTTACCTAGTTGTTTCATGTTGTAGGTAAGTGCAAGGGCAAGGCAGAGCAGTGAGCGCTGGAGTCTTCCTTGCAAATGTACATGTGGACCGACCTTTTGGGTAGCCGCTTTATTTTTGGAAATGTTGTGTAATTTTCCTAAACTAGGCTCACTCTAATCTTTATAAAACATGTTTGTAACTAAATGTTAAGTATGGCCATACGACTTTTTAAAAAGTTTTTTTTTCTATGGGTTTTTGAGACATTTTGTTAAATGAAAACATTTATATTTCCGCATTATCGAGTCTTGAAAATCCGGGTCATTACATATATAAACTAATTATGCCCTCCCGACACGCTAATCAAGGCGCCCCTATTAGCAATTTTGGGTTGTTACATTTACTTATCTATCTAAAATCAATGTCGGTCCAATTCGATGTAACAAATACATCCGATCTTATCTACTTTGCTAATGTTCTGGAAAGAACATAACACTACAATGTGTAGGTAGATCATATCGTAGATTCGCAAGTCAATGCAAATCTTGTGCACTGACTAATCTTAGGACTAACTTATTTTTGAACATATAATCATGCCATTATGATTACGTCACTATAAATATGATTAACTATATGTTCATGATTTAATTGAAGTTTATATTAAACAAATAATCATGAAAATAAAAGATGTGAGCAAAGTGATTGACCAAGTCAAAAATGATTTCTATTCTTTTATTGATAATAAAATGAGATTACAAAAAAAATTAGGTTTTAATTAGGGCATCAAACCCCAACAAACTCCCACTTGCACTAATTGAAACTAATGCCTTAATTCTACTAATCCCATTTCCTTGATATGCTTATCAAATGTAGCTTCTAGCACTGTCTTCGTAAACAGATCCGTAAGATTGTCTTCAGATGCTATCTTCATAACCGTCACATCTCCCATGCCCACGTATTCTCAAATTATGTGATACTTCATTTCTATATGCTTACTTCTATTGTGACTTCGAGGTTCTTTCAAGTTGGTTATCGCTCCTGTGTTGTCAAAAAACAACACGAGTGGTTTATCCATATTTGGAAAAACACCAAGGTTTGAATAGAACTTCTTTAGCCAGACTATTTTCGTAGCTACTTCAGATGAAGCTATGTACTCAGCCTCCACGGTGGAATCTGAGATTGCATACTGCTTTGTGCTTCTCCATATCACAGCTCCACCCGAAGAGTAAACACCATTCCCAAAAGTAGACTTCCTGTCATCGACATCAGTCTGGAAATCTGAATCGGTGTAGCCTACAGGGTTCAAAACACCACCCTTGTAGATTAACATATAATCCCTAGTCCATCTTAAATACTTCAGGATATGCTTAACTGCTATCCAATGTTCCGGTTCTGGGTTTGACTGATACCTTCTCACTACTCCCACAACATAGCAGATATCTGGTCTAGTACACAACATAGCTGTAATGTCCCAAATTTGCCAATAAGGCTCAGTGCCTTGATTAGTGTGCCGAGAGGACATAAGTGGAATTATATGCAAATTATGTGAAATTAATTGAATATATGTGTGATTATGTGGCATATATGAATTATATTGTGATATGAATACTTATGCATGTTTATGTGTATTAAATATGCATGTGGGCCCGTTTTCTCTAATAAGGGCATTTTTGTAATTTTGACCTGTTGAGGGTATAATTGTAATTATATGTGTTATGTTAATGAGACGACTTTATTATGTGGATATATTTGCGATTTTTGGCACGAGGCAATCCTAGTGAGCGAGTTAGCGGAAAAGTAACAACGAGGTCAAATACCATGCTCGGGGTGAACCTAGGGGTATTTTAGTAATTTAGTGCATTGTCGGGGTTACCAGGGAATGGGAATTCATTTGGTGATTACTTGGGTATGTCGAGGTTAATTGGGAATTTATATTGTTATTTGAGGATTAGCGGGAATTTTGGGGAAAAAGATTAAAATACCCTTGGGTTGGATAAATGGCATTTGAGTAGGTAGGGGTAGGATGGTCATTTTGACCCTTGGGCTAAGCCAAGTTAGCCAAGAGCTGAGGCCTTGGGAGCATTCACGTAACCTCTTTCTCTATGTCTCTCTCCCTCTCACTTGTGTTTCGGTTCCAAGAGAGAACTTGGAAGTTCTTGATAAATCTTGAGTCTGGAAGGGGGCTTGTGGGAATTGGAGCTTGCTTATGGAGAAGTAGAAGCTGTCAAGCCTAAGATCATAGTCGGGATTCACAATTCTAAGAGGTAAGTTTAACTCTAAAGCTTCTTAAGTTTTGTTCTTGGGTATCCTTGATGAATTTTTGTTTCTTGGTGATGGAGTGTGTTTTAAAGGTTTTAAGTTATTGTTTGTTGTCTTCTGAATTGCTAGAATAGTTTGGGTGGTCAATTTGGGGTGAAAACTGAGTTTGGAGGGGTTTGGGGAGGAAAAGTGAATCCCTTTTGATGACTTGCAATTGATAGTCATTCTAATCAGTGGTCCTGGCCCGTAAGCTGGCGGCCCCCTTGTGTCTATCTTTTATGAAAGGCGGGGTATTCTTTCTAAGTAGTTTAAAGATTGTGATTTCTGAAATCGCTAACTTTTTAAGGTTTGCAGGGTCGTGTCGCGGCGCTGTTCTTGGAGCACCGCGGCCCGCATGAACTCAATGGGCTAGGATGGTTCTCTGAATCGCCTTAGCGTCGCGGCGCTGCGTGGGCTGCGCCGCAGCGCGTGTCAAAGGAAGTGTTGACGGTGAGAACTCGTCAACGAAGTTAAGTTGGAAAAATTATCAAATTGAAATCGCTAATTGGAAAGCTATGAAAACTTCAACAATGACTCAAGAACAATGGAATAACAACAATGGAGAATTCAGTATCTCATTCACACTAATGTCTCTGCTACAGTAAAATTTCCAACCCCCCCTTCAGGTGGCCTTGGAATTCCATTTATAGTAGGCTCTAATGGCCTTAGGTACATAGTGGTCCAGGGGACCAAGTGGTACAAACGTACTGTACTAGGGAAGTGGCTTCAGAGGTTGTGGCTGTACATCCCGTACAGGAGCAGGTGTCAGGAGGATGTCTCCACTACTTGTCTGTACCCCTTCCTGAGGCGTGGTAGCAGGCGTGTTGGCGCAGGAGGTAGTGGTGTCGGCTCTGACCTATGACCGTAGACGTACGGACCATGATCCTCACTAGCACTGGCATCCGTACCTGGTACCTGGTCGTACAAATATGTCTCACTCGACTCGTACCGGATCTCCTAAACATGGGGATCCCGAGATGTAGGGAACGGAACCCTTGGTACAGGATGCCTGGGGCATTCTAAGGTTACCCACGGGCGTGGGCGATAAATGCTTGGCCTCGCTCTACGTCTTAGCATATGAGGCAAGACGCCTCTGGGCCATGCGTGTCAAGTTACGGGGCGTCGGCACCCCGAGAAGATGGTGGGTTGATAGACCTTCAGGGATGCGCGCGCGGGGCCTTGCGCGGCCTCGCATATGGGGTGCTGTTGATGGCCTCGCGCGGTTGGAGTGGCCTAAGGGCCCCGTGAGATAGGGGGATCTTGCCCATGCGACGGCCTCGCGAAACGGCCTCGCGGGATGGGCCTTGCGAGATGACCTCGCGAGACGACGGGGCTCCGCGGGACGGCCTCGCGAGATGGCCTCGCGGGAGGGCCTGACTTCGCCCACGCAACGGCCTCGCGAAATGGCCTTGCGGGACGGGCCTCGCGAGACGACGGGGCTCCGCGGGACGGCCTCGCGGGATGGCCTCGCGGAACAGGAGGTGTGGTCCACGTGAGGGCCTCGCGGGACGGCTTCCCGAGATGGCTTCACGGAACGTGGCCTGACTTCGCCGACGCAACGGCTCCGCGAAATGGCTTCGCGGGATGGGCCTCGCGAGATGACCTCTCGAGACGACGGGGCTCTGCGAAACGGCCTCGCGGGATGGCCTCGCGGAACAAGAGGTGTGGTCTACGTGAGGGCCTCGCGGGACGGCTTCGCGAGATGGCTTCACGGAACGTGGCCTGACTTCGCCCACGCAACGGCTCCGCGAAATGGCTTCGCGGGATGGGCCTCGCGAGATGACCTCGCGAGACGACGGGGCTCCGCGGGACGGCCTCGCGGGATGGCCTCGCGGAACAGGAGGTGTGGTCCACGTGAGGGCCTCGCGGGATGTTGGTCTTGCATTTCCTCTTGATGGGATTATGAGCATTAACACTTGCCCCCCTAGTCTGAAAGAGAGTCTTTAGGTGCTCTTGTAGACTATTCATCTGGGTTCCTATAAATAGGCCTTCATGCATGTCTTAATATTCACACCTTACTTCCTTGGCTTAGTGGTGGTTAGACCCTTGCTCCTTTCAAGAGGTAAAGGGTTCAATCCCCCACAACCACACTTTCTCTATAAATTTCCATTTTTCCATTTTTTGTTTTGCTAGTTTCTTGGTGTGTATATTTTTGGACTAACACACATTTCTGATTGATTCTTGCAGGCGCGCATTTTCAACGCTTTGGTGCTTTTCGCCTCCCAACCTTCCTTGGACTCCGACCTCGTTCTTTCAATCGCTTGAGGTATATTTTCTTTTCTTCTCCCGTTTATTTACTTATTTTATCAGATTCAGACCAGCAACACTTGGGATGGGTTACATTAGTCCGAGCTTGTTTTGACCATATGCGCGCCCCTCCTCTTTTTTTTATACATATACCTTGTAGTAGTCCATTTAGGGCGTTTGCACCTAGGGGTATTAAGCCCGTTCCTTTGTGTTTTGTAGTCTTCCCCTTGTTTAAACGTGACCCCCTTTTTGCTGTTGGGACGTGGTTTCATGGCCAGTGAGGGCCCGTCCGACATACCCTCGAGGGCTGAGTTTATCGACCTGTCTTCAGACCCCGAGTCCCCTGAGGGCAGCCCTTATCAGGACTATGATTCTTTGAGGCAGGCCCGTATTCGCCACCTCGAGTGCATGGCTGATCTTAGGCATAAAATTTGGGTAGTAGAGAGCGAAATCGAATCGGTGTCGAGGGGAGACGGAGGACCTTCACCCCCGGGCCTTAGTGACCATATAGCGCGTCTTAGGACGGCTCTTTTTGAATTGCGGTGGGAGTTAGAGTTTATGGAGGGACACATTCCGCCAGAACCTTCCACTCCCCCTTCGCCTGATGACGGTCACGGGGCTATCAACTCCTCTCCTCAGCCCCTAGTCTCCGTTGATCCTGGCTTAGCGCTTCCGCCATCGCTCCCCTGATGGAAAACCCTTGCTAGGAGGAGAAAATGGAGGGTTAAGTGCTCTGCCTCTTCCTCACATGCTTCTTTTGACTTTGCAGATATGTCGAAGGCACGCAGACAGTTGTCCGTCCAGGAAGAAGACGACACCCCTCTATTGGCGTCCAGCCTAGTGTCTCACGTGTCTCCGAATAAATTGAAGGCAATCGTGAAACATTACCGAGCTCCTCCGGAATATGCCCTGCACGCTCCTCAAGAGACTTGCCGGGCTGACCGCCCTAAACGCGGCTTTGTGGCTTTGAGCGAACAAATTCTGAAGGCGGGTGGCACCATTCCTCTGCATCCATTCTTCGTGGCGGTTCTCAATTATTTTGATTTGGCCCCTCTCCAACTGTCGCCCAACAGTTGGCTGACCTTAAGTTGCCTCTTCGTCTGGTTTAAGGACAATGAGAAACGTGCCCCGACGGCGCAGGAGGTGCATACTTTGTATAACCTTATAGCATTTCCCAGGTGTAAAGGCTTCTACTACTTGCAAAAGGCCAACAGTGAGCTCCCCTTAATAGAGGGCTCGGTGTCCAATACCGGGCCATGGAAGCAAGATTTTTTTTGGGTAGAGGGGCCTCTCTCGGTTCGTGAAAGCTTCCGTGCTAATCCTAGTAAGTATCCTGATCCTTCCTTCTCTCTTACTAGAACTTACTGTTTTGCACTCTCGCTTGTATTGACATTGACGTGGTTCTTGTAGGGTACTTTGCGGATCCTTCGGTCATCGGGTCTGAGGCGGAGGCCATAGGCAAACTCATTGCTGCAGATTCCGCTCAGAAGAAGGCGACGGTCCTTTTTACGGTGGAAAATCTCACCCGCCACCAATTATCCCCGGTCACTAACTCTAAGTTCCTATGGTCGATCACCGGGTCTAAGAAGGTTGCGGCTACGTCGGCTGGGCCATCACTGCACGAGGATGCGGTTGAGGTGGAGATGGAGGATGCCCCCCTGTCCCCAGGGGGATGTCCTCCTCATGACCCCCACGTCCAGGACACGACCTTTCACCCTCTGGACCCACAGGCCTCGGCAGGATGCTACGCCCCCCCTGGCCATGATGGCGGCGATGCCTTCCCTCCGACCCCTCATGACCTCGGCGTACCGGATGCTGATTTCGTCGGGCTCGCGGAGCTCCCTGCTGATGCACCAGAATCTCAATTTTTCTCTTCTGCTGTGCCTCCTCCTGCCTCGGCGAGTGGGTCGTCTGTTCCGGTCCAACCAGATATTCCTAGCGTGGAGGCAGAGGCTTGGGTGACTAGGATGGCCTCAGTTTATGGGCAGCGTTTCGTTCCAATAGCTGCGAGTCTCCCTGTCTCCGACTAGAGGGGCCTGGGGAATGTGACTCAATCAGACCTCGGGGAGATGCTAAGGCGTGCCGCGGCCTGGGTGAGGCTTTGCACCTTGTGTTGATTAGCATTATGCACAGATGCACCTGCGTTCTTCTTTTTGTTACTTATTGTTGATGCCATTTGTTTTCTTGTGCAGGTCTATATCGTGTCTCTTCGACATGCTGACTCGACTGGCATCCTTTCCACATCTACCACTGAAAGGGACGGCCTCATAGTCCAGGTCCAGGAGCTCGAAAATGAGCTTAGCGCAACTAAGGTCCAATTGTCAAAAGCCCAGACTAAGTATGCCAAGTCGGACTCGAGGAATGGTAAGCTGAAGACTAAGATCAAGGAGCTGAGGGGCAAGGCCAAATGCTTGGAGCGCGAGCTCAAGGGGGCCAAGGCCGCTGCATCCGGGTCGCATGAGATGGTTATCCAAATGGGGACTGAAGTTGAGGCCCTTAGGGCTGAACTACAGTCGGCTCAGGAGAAGGTCGCTTCCTTGGAGGCGGAGAGGGTCATAATCGAGCGCAAGTCTATAGACCGGGCTCTTTACAATGTGTGGAGGCAGGATCCCAACTTTGACTTCTCCTCTTTCGGCGAGCAAGCTGTTGCCCGAGCGGCCTGGTGGAGTGCCCACTACAGGAGGCCTTGAAATAGTCTCGCTCCTTTCTTGTTTTTTATTATGTAGCGTCATTACTAGTGCTACTTTTCTGTTAGTAACCCTTGTATTATCTTGAGAACTCCTTTTTTTTTTTAATGTATGAGTACATGTAATGTTGCTGTTTATTTCTTGTTCTATTGCATTTGAGGCCCTTTTATGCCTGTATGACGCGGTTTGGTTGGTTCCCTTCTTTTATTTGTCAGGCTGGAGGTCCTTTGGATCCCATGCGAGAGGGTTCACTGGGACCTCTTCTGGTGCCTCTTAGTGGTTTCTGTAAGGATATTTTGACCCCTTGGGTCTTAGTTATCCTTTTAGGTTTTTCTTGCGCGCGCTTATTATTTCTTTGCGAGAGGCGTCCCTCTCGTCCTTTTGCATAGTACTATTTCGGCAAGGGTCTCTTTTGGGACCCTTTTTGGCTAGGCGGCTTGGTGGCCGCTCTAGACTTATTAGTGTTGTCACCATATATATATATTTTTCTTTCGTAAGGCCTTTTGGCCTCCTTGACGTTCACGAGGGTAGCTAATCCTCGTAAACTCAGGGGAGGCCTTGCAAGGTCTTTTTACTACTTTCTATGTTTAGGGGCTTTGTCTAGGGCTCCGATAAAAGGGGTCCTTCTCGGGTCCTCCTAATGCATAGGGGGTCGTTTTTAGGCTCCTCCTAATTGAGGGCCCTTTTCAAGATCCCTTATCAGGGGGTCTTTTTTAGGAGCCTCTTTTTTAGGAGGGCGAGGGGTCCTCTCCAAGACCCTCCATTAGAGGGTCCTTTTCAGGCTTCCCTTGCTAGCTGTGTTACCGCCCCCTGTCCTGCCCCCCAAGTGTTTGGTGAAATTTATTTCGGCGGACACTTTGGCTGATGCCCGGGTACTGAAGAAAAAATAACACACGAAGAGGCTAACAGTTTTACTTATAATACGTGGTTTCATTCATTATATTCGTAACATAATGGTCTCATACACGCAGTTGCAACGGTACATAGGTGATTTTCACATAAAACAAAATAAAAAGGCTCACGCCTACTTAGGAGGTTATCTAGGTAACCTCTTTGATTTCTTCCTACCATATCAAGGCAGCGCGCTACACTTGTGCTTTTATCCGTGGGCATGGGCGCCTTACTGGTAGTACTTCCTCAGGTGTTTCGCGTTCCATGCCCGGGGTACGATGGTGTCGTCCATGTGCGCCAGCTTGTAAGTGTTTGGGGGGATGCACTGAGCAACTTAGTAGGGTCCCTCCCAATTTGCCCCCAGCACTCCTGCACCTGGGTCTCGTGTGTTTGGGAGCACCTTCCTCAGCACCAGGTCGCCGACTCTAAAAGTTCTCTCTCGCACCCTCGAATTGTAGTACCTTGCGGCGCGTTGCTGGTATACCGCCACCCTCATCTGGGCTTTTTCTCTCTTCTCCTCCAGGAGGTCTAAGCTTTCGGTCAGGGCTATGAGGTTGGCTTCGTCTTCATACGCCTGCACCCTGCAGGACACGACTCGCATTTCGACTGGGAGCACAGCCTCGCATCCATAGGCCAAGGAGAATGGGGACTCCCCAGTTGTCATGCGTGGGGTGGTTCTGTAAGCCCACAGCACATTTGGTAGCTCATCTGCCCAGGCTCCTTTTATCTTCTCCAGCTTTGTCTTTAGGTTCTTCTTTAGGACCCTGTTGATGGCCTCCACCTGCCCATTGCCCTGGGGGTGTACCACCGCAGAGAAGCTCCTCCTTATACCTCTTTCCTTACAGTATTCATCGAAAGCCCCTCCTTCAAATTGGGTGCCATTGTCAGAAATAATTTTGTAGGGTACCCCATACCGGCATACGATGAATTTGTTGACAAAAGAGGTGATGTGCCTAGCGGTTATCTTCACAAGGGGTTCCGCTTCTACCCACTTGGTGAAATAATCCACTGCCACCACCGCGTACTTCGCTCCACCTCTGCCTGTAGGAAGAGCGCCGATTAAGTCTATCCCCCAGATAGCGAAGGGCCAGGGGCTGGGCATGCTGGTCAGTTTGCCTGGGGGTCTTCGAGGGTAATTGGAGTGCCTCTGGCACTTGTCGCATTTCATGGCAAAGTCCTGTGCGTCTTTCTCCATGGAAGGCCAGTAGTATCCTTGTCTTATGGCCTTCCTAGCCGTGGAGGGTCCACTTTCGTGGTTGTCGCACTCCCCCTCATGGATCTCTTGTAACACCTTAAACGCCTCCTCTTCTTCTACACACCGCAGGAGGGGCATGGAGAATCCTCTTCTGTAAAGGACCCCATCTATCAAGGCGTACCTTGCGGCCTTGTATACCAACCTCCGAGATTCGTTTTTATCCACAGGCAAGACTCCTCCCTCCAGGTACCTCTTGATTGGCTCGGTCCATAATTTCTTTGGGACGCTGATCATGTGCACATCTGCGCCTTCGATGCTGGGCTTTGGCAAGTACTCCACGGGTATTGATTCCAGGACATCACCATCCTTGGTAGATGCCAGCTTTGCAAGTGCATCGGCATGGGTGTTCTTTTCTCTGGGGATTTGCTCTATAGTATATGCCCCCATTCGTCCCAGGTAGCCCTTCACCTTCTCTAAATATGCTGCCATCTTGGGCCCCCTTGCCTGGTACTCCCCCTTTATTTGGCATACCACCAATTGCGAGTCACTGAAAATATGAAGGCGCGTTACTTTCAATTCCTGGGCTAGGCGCAGGCCAGCTAAGAGTGCCTCGTACTCCGCCTCATTATTGGAGGCTTCGAACCCAAATCGGATCGCGCAGTACATTCTGTGTCCCTCGGGCCCAGTCATCATGATGCCCGCTCCTGATCCTCCTTCATTTGACGCCCCATCAACATGCAAACTCCACTCCTCTACATCTCCCAGTTCATCCTCCACAACAGGCTGCGCCCCTCCTTCACTCTGTCCTTCATTCGGCTGATGGGTGAATTCTACTATAAAATATGCCAGCACCTGTCCATTGATGGAGGCCCTTGGGGTGTAGACAATATCAAACTGACTTAGCTCAATCGACCATTTCATTAGCCTCCCTGAGGTCTCTGGCTTATGTAGGACTTGTCTCAAAGGACTATCTGTTAAGACATCAATCGTATGCGCATGGAAGTAAGGCTTCAACTTCCTCGACGCCACTACTAGCGCATAGGCCAGTTTTTCGATCTCTGGATACCGGCTCTCCGCATCCACCAGACGCTTGCTGATATAGTATACGGGCTGTTGTTGCTTCTTCTCTCCCTTAACTAAGGCTGCGCTGATGGCATGCTCTGACACCGCCAAGTATAGGTACAGCTTCTCGCCGTTCTCTGGCTTTGCTAACAGGGGCGGCTTCCCCAGGTGCTCTTTCAACCTGACAAAGGCTTCCTCACATTTTTCATCCCAAGAGAACTTTTTGCTCCCTTTGAGGATGTCAAAGAATGGGATGCACTTGTCGGTGGATCTTGAGATGAACCTATTAAGGGCTGCCACCCTTCCTGTTAGGCATTGTACCTCCTTCTTATTCTTCGGCGGGCTCATTTCTATGAGTGCCTTTATCTTGTCGGGGTTGGCCTCGATTCCTCTGGAATTGACCATGAAGCCCAAGAATTTTCCTGAGGATACCCCGAACGTGCACTTGGCTGGGTTCAATTTCATCCGATATTTCCTGAGCGTGTCAAACATCTCACCAAGGTCTTTGTTGAGCTCTGCTGCTACTTTGGTCTTCACTAGCATGTCATCCACGTACACTTCCATATTCCTTCCTATCTGATTTGCGAACATTTTATTCACCAGCCTTTGATAGGTGGCTCCCGCGTTTTTGAGCCCGAAGGGCATCACCTTATAACAGTAGAGCCCTTTGTCTGTAATGAATGATGTGTGTTCCTCATCTGCAGGGTTCATTGGGATTTGGTTGTATCCCGAGTAGGCGTCCATAAAACTTAGTAACTCATGCCCCGCTGTTGCGTCTACTAACTGATCTATCCTGGGGAGTGGGAAGCTGTCCTTGGGACAAGCTTTATTCAAATTCGTGAAATCAACGCAAGTCCTCCATTTCCCATTTGGCTTCGGCACGAGTACTGGGTTTGATACCCACACAGGATAGAAGGACTCACGGATGAACCCGTTGGCCTTCAACTTGTCAACCTCCTCCTTTAACGCTGCGTACCTTGTTGGATCGAGTGCCCGCCTCTTCTGCCTGACGGGCCTTGCTCCTGGGGAGATGTTCAGGTGGTGGCACATTACGCTGGGGTCTATGCCCACCATGTCCTCGTGACTCCATGCAAACACGTCTAGATTATCCTTCAAAAATCTTATCAATTCTTCCTTTACGTCACCTTGTAGGCTTCTCCCTATCTTCAATTTCCTTAAGGGCTCTTCCGTCACCGTGGCCTCCTCTACTTCTTCTACCGGTTCTGCTCTTGCCTCATCCACGACCCGAGGGTCCAGCTCCTGCGGACCCCCTGTGGGCATGCTTATCGCCTCATGCACCACCATGGCCATCGGCTCACATGGCTTTGCAGGCGCGCGAAGTGAGGTATTATAACACTCCCTTGCTTCCTTCTGTTCTCCTTTCATACTCGCGATCCCCCCTGGAGTCGGGAACTTGACAACTAAGTGATATATTGAAGTTATGGCTTTCAATTCTCTCAGGGAGGGCCTCCTTAATACCGCGTTGAAAGCTGATGCGCAATCTACAACAACAAAGTTAGACATGACTGTGGTTTGGCGGGGTTGCTCCCCCATGGTAAGTGTCAACTCAATCATCCTAAGGGGTTGCACTGAATCCCCTGTGAATCCGTATAGTGACGACTGGCAAGGCTTTAGGTGACGAATGCCCAGTCCCATTTTTTCCAAAGCTGGGCGATATAGGATGTCCACTGAGCTCCCTTTGTCCACCAGGACTCGATGTACACGCATATTTGCCAACTGGACTGTCAGAACCAGCGGATCATTGTGGGGGAAGTGTACCCCTCGTGCATCTTCCTCAGTGAACGTTATCGAGTCGTTTTCCCCCTTGAAACTTTTCGGGGGTCGCTGTTCTAAACTCATGACGCAGGGGGGCGGACTTCGTCGAGCCTCTCTTGCATATTTATCTCGTCCCTTCCTAGAATCTCCTCCAAATCTTGGGCCCCCAAAAATGGTGCGGACCTCCCCTTGTATCTCTGGGGCTCGCTCCTGTGCCTGGGGTGCTGTGGGCTCGTTTTCTGGTCTTTGCCTTTCTCTCTTGACATAGCGGCCTAAGTGCCCCCGGCGGATGAGCTCCTCAATTTCCTCCTTCAAGTGGATACACTCTGCCGTGGTGTGTCCAATGTCCTTGTGGTATTGGTAGTATTTACTGGGGTCCCTCTTGGACCGATCCTTTCTCATTGGTGGGGGCTTCTTGAAGGGCACTCGATCTTCGTTGGTGACGTAAATATGCTCTCTGGTGTCAGTGAGGTTCGTATAGTAAGTATAGGCCGTTGGCCCATGATCACCCCCTCGTTTGGTCTTCCTCTTCGGGTCGTCTCTCGACCCCTCATACGTCCTCTTCTTCTTAGCTATATTCGGCCCGTCGTTAATTGGGGGCTTTGCGTGGGGCTCCTCCTTTCCGGCCTTCAGGTTCGCGTGGCCATCCTCCACACAGATGTACTTCTGTGCTCTTTCATAGAAATCATCCAAGTCGGTGACTTCCCTCTTTAGCATGTTGTCCCACAACTTGCTCCCTGGGAGCACCCCAACAGTAATGGCCATTTTTAACTCCCGGCGCGCTAGGCTTCCCACTTTTGCGGCCTCCATATTGAACCGGTGAATATAGCTTTTTAGGCTCTCCTTCTCCCCTTGCTTCACGTTGGCCAAGCTGGTACCTGGCATCGTGTAGTCTCGCACGGCATGGTGCTGCTGGAGGAACTCGTCAGAGAACTGCTGCCAGGACCTGATGGACCCTGGCCTTAGCCTTTTTAACCATTTGTATGCGGGTCCTTTCAGGGTAACAGCGAAGCAATGACACCTGGCACCACTTCTAATCCCCCTCAATTTCATGAGATCGTTAAACGCATCCAGGTGGTACTTTGGATCCGTGTTCCCTTCGTAAGGGGTCATATTGGGCTCCTTAAAATTGGTAGGGAGCCGGATCGCCTGAATTTCTCGCACGAAGGGTGACTCATGGTCGAAGTCTTCCTCAAAGGCCTGGCCACCCGACACGGTGACAATCTTGCACCGCAAGCTCCGCATCTCCGTGTCTAAGTCCTGCCTCCTTTTGCTGAGGGAGTCCCTTAGAGTGGATGGGCCAGGATCTGCCTTTCCCTTGCCTTCTCGAGGCGCCTCAGGGGGTGTGGTCCCTTTGCCTGCCCTCTTCTGGTTGATCTCCTCCCGCAAGTCTGGGGGCGTTCTTTTGGAGGTGACCTCATCCTCACGTCGAGGGGCAGCGGTGGTTCTCGACGCTGGCCTTTGGGCCTGCTTAGGCGGTTCGGGGTGATCATGTTGCTTCGTGCGAGGGGTGTTTCTAGTTGAGTGTCGGGTTCTTCCATCATCTACTGGCACAGTGGTCTCCCCCCCACCTTTGCCTTTTTCTTTTCTCTTAGGCAAGGTTATGCTGGACTTACCCTGCAGTAGGCCATTAAGGACCTCTTGCATGTTTTCCAAGGTAGTTTCTAACCTTTGGTTTTTACGGTGGAGCTCACGTATCTCCTCTTCGTAAAACCGGGACTTTGAACTCGAGCTCACGGAGTGGACCCGGGGGTGTTTGTCAGGCCTATGGGCAGAAGGGCCCGGGTCTTGCCGGCCGGAGTTCGGTGCCCGCGGCGGTTTTGGAGGGAACTCATCAGCGTGCACCGGTGGTGCTCTGGGAGGACTCCCCCCAGGTGGAGCAGCCGGTGATGAGGCCACCCTGTCTCCTCCTTGAACCTCAGGGTCTTTCGGGGGCTCCACGTCCCTGGGTGGAGGAGCGTCCTTCATGGAGGCCTTCAGCTGGACTCCATTTAAGTGAACTTCGACCTCCTGCGTCTCTCTCAGTCGCTTCGAGCGTCTCGGCATCTTCTTCTTGTCGGAAATAATGGTGGAACAGTAGCTTGAAACTAACGTTCCCACAGACGGCGCCAAACTGTTGACGGTGAGAACTCGTCAACGAAGATAAGTTGGAAAAATTATCAAATTGAAATCGCTAATTGGAAAGCTATGAAAACTTCAACAATGACTCAAGAACAATGGAATAACAACAATGGAGAATTCAGTATCTCATTCACACTAATGTCTCTGCTACAGTAAAATTTCCAACCCCCCCTTCAGGTGGCCTTGGAATTCCATTTATAGTAGGCTCTAACGGGCTTAGGTACATAGTGGTCCAGGGGACCAAGTGGTACAAACGTACTGTACTAGGGAAGTGGCTTCAGAGGTTGTGGCTGTACATCCCGTACAGGAGCAGGTGTCAGGAGGATGTCTCCACTACTTGTCTGTACCCCTTCCTGAGGCGTGGTAGCAGGCGTGTTGGCGCAGGAGGTAGTGGTGTCGGCTCTGACCTATGACCGTAGACGTACGGACCATGATCCTCACTAGCACTGGCATCCGTACCTGGTACCTGGTCGTACAAATATGTCTCACTCGACTCGTACCAGATCTCCTAAACATGGGGATCCCGAGATGTAGGGAACGGAACCCTTGGTACAGGATGCCTGGGGCATTCTAAGGTTACCCACGGGCGTGGGCGATAAATGCTTGGCCTCGCTCTACGTCTTAGCATATGAGGCAAGACGCCTCTGGGCCATGCGTGTCAAGTTACGGGGCGTCGGCACCCTGAGAAGATGGTGGGTTGATAGACCTTCAGGGATGCGCGCGCGGGGCCTTGCGCGGCCTCGCATATGGGATGCTGTTGATGGCCTCGCGCGGTTGGAGTGGCCTAAGGGCCCCGTGAGACAGGGGGATCTTGCCCATGCGACGGCCTCGCGAAACGGCCTCGCGGGATGGGCCTCGCGAGATGACCTCGCGAGACGACGGGGCTCCGCGGGACGGCCTTGCGGGACGGCCTGACTTCGCCCACGCAACGGCCTCGCGAAATGGCCTTGCGGGACGGGCCTCGCAAGATGACCTCGCGAGACGACGGGGCTCCGCGGGACGGCCTCGCGGGATGGCCTCGCGGAATAGGAGGTGTGGTCCACGTGAGGGCCTCGCGGGACGGCTTCGCGAGATGGCTTCACGGAACGTGGCCTGACTTCGCCCACGCAACGGCTCCGCGAAATGGCTTCGCGGGATGGGCCTCGCGAGATGACCTCTCGAGACGACGGGGCTCCGCGAAACGGCCTCGCGGGATGGCCTCGCGGAACAGGAGGTGTGGTCTACGTGAGGGCCTCGCGGGACGGCTTCGCGAGATGGCTTCACGGAACGTGGCCTGACTTCGCCCACGCAACGGCTCTGCGAAATGGCTTCGCGGGATGGGCCTCGCGAGATGACCTCGCGAGACGACGGGGCTCCGTGGGACGGCCTCGCGGGATGGCCTCGCGGAACAGGAGGTGTGGTCCACGTGAGGGCCTCGCGGGACGTTGGTCTTGCATTTCCTCTTGATGGGATTATGAGCATTAACAGGAAGTAAGGGAATTCACTCTCTGACTTGTAGAGGGCGGCGACGCTTATGTGGGGTGTTGCGGCTCAAATTGAGGATTTTTTCCAAATGGGGTTTTTAAGCTCGGGAACTCAAACCTAAAGGCTCGAGAAGGGTTCTACTACCCGATTTAGTAGAATTTGAGATCCCGGAGGCTAGGAATTAACCCTGAAGGTTTTAAATAGTCTAGTGTTTGATGGTTGTCCATTATTGTGTTGTGACTACGTTATATAGTTAGGGCTCGGGAGTCAGGTTTGCGCTCAGGATTGCCCTACGCTATCTACTCGTGACTCGAGGTAAGAAAATTGTACCTTTGTTGTGATTAGGGCTCGGGCCCCTATTAATAAATATGACTATGTTTACTTTATTAGGCATGGGGGTATATGTTGTAATTGATTGCATGTTAGGAAAATTGTATGTTGATTATACCTGATCTGAAAGCTCGACCTAAGAGAGTTGGGGTCGGTAATAAGCATTCGGAACACAGGCCGTTTTGGCTAGGGAAACCTGTGAGTGCAATATGTACTTGTCTGGCCCCAATTCCACTTAAATAATTAGAAGTTCGGTCTGCACTTATCTAACTCATTGGCTGTTTAAATTGGACTATGTGTTTGTTTGAGCAAGGTTGTTACTGCTAAGCTTGTTATTTATATTCTGTTGCTTAATTGAATCTATTGATTTAAGTTTTCTTGTTGAGCCTTGGCTTACAGATGTTATGTTGTGTAGGTAAGGGAAAGAGGAAGTTGGACCAGCCATGAGTTGGAGAGCTTTGGGGCAGCGTGTACATTTGTAGCTGCTCAACCGCCACGGTCGAGGATTCAAGAGGGACTAGAGTAAAACCATAATTTTGCCGCTTAGGCCGACTTATGTTGTAATTACCCTTTGGAGTTGCAAATGCCTTGTGTTTATTTTGGGATCCCATGTACAAACTCAAACTTTTAAATGAAAGTAACCGTTCCTATGATCAAAACTTTTAAACCCTAATTTGTTTATTACCCTGAGTAACACATTTATATCTAAATGATTTGATTAGCAAGTCTAGCACTACTTATAATACACAATGTAATGGTCTTGGCTATCCAGTGTGTTACAACTTGGTATCAGAGCGGTCTAGGTTTAAGGGTTCCTGAAGACTAGCTGGGCATGTACACTTGCCACTAAAGACAAGCTCGACTCAGGGTTTGGTAACTATTTATGTGGTTACATGTTTAACTGCTTAAATAAGATATAAATGCCTTGTCTGCCTGTCTTATTAGGGAGCATGAGATATACTGATAGGGCCCGACCCTTGACTGCTATGTGTACATGAAAAGGCATGCTTATCAGCATTGCTACTATATTATAGTGTTATTGAAATTCTTGTTAGCATTGTGGTTGCATGTATTCGCTTAATTGTTGATGTTGGGTCATGGGGTGACTTCTAAAATCTTGTTATCATTGCCTTATCAGCTGAGTCATTGATTACAGATATACTTGGAGAGCTAAGCCTCCAAGGCAATCAGTTCGACTAGTCATCACTGAGATCGAGGCTAGAGATGATAACCAAGGTCAGAACCCTCCACCAGTCCCTGAGAACTGGCGACAAATGCTTGCTGATATGCAAGCCAGACTTCAAAGTCAAGAGGAAGAGATCTTCTTACTGAGATAGCAAGTTCCACGAGGGAACGTTGCACCAGACATGCCACCCGTAGCGGTACCAGCCGTACAATAGCCTGAGGTTGAAAACAGGTGGGAACCACTGCACGAAAGATTCAAGAAGCAACATCCTCCAACCTTTGAGGGAGGACCAGATCCACTCAAGGCTGAACAGTGGATGAGTCTGACTACCTCATCCTGGATTTTATGAGGGTGGTAGGTAATAACAAAGTGGCTTGTGTCACCTTTATGTTTCGAGACGTGCCCGTATTTGGTGGGAGGTTGCATCCCAGACTCAAAATGTTTCTACTATAAGCTGTGATGAGTTTAGAGACCTATTTAAATAGAAGTATTATTGTAATGCGGTTAATGCGGTTAGAGCGACGAAGGTAAATGAGTTTACCAGTTTGGTACAAGGTAGTGCGTGAGTCACTAAGTATGCCTTGAAGTTTGATAGGCTAGCTAAATTTGCACCAGATTTGGTGCCTACTGACGCATCAAGATAGGACAGATTTGTTCGTGGGTCGAATGCTATGATAGCCCAGGATGTTCGGATTACATCAATACCTGAGGAAACTACTTATGCCTAGGTGGTTGAGAAAGCCCTCACAGCTGAGGAGGTAGAGAACAATATATGGAGGGAGAGTGTTGTACGACATGATATTCGGAGGGAAGTGCCTCCATTTGTAGGATCTGGTAGGGGCGGAGGCCCTAGTGACCAGAAGAGGAAGACCCCTGACACATTGACCACTGCAGCACCTGATAGGAGGGGCCGGGGTGTTCAAGGCAGTAATGAGACTTGGAGGAGTGACCCAGAATGTGCCAGGTGTAGGAGGCGCCATCTGGTAGAATGTCGGCCGAAGGCATGCTATCTGTGTGTGATGGTTGGACATCTCAAGAAGGACTACTCGAGTTCGAAGAAAGAGGAACCCAAGACGGTGGACAGCTTGACTCCGGCTCGAGTGTTTGCCTTGACTCAGGCAGAGGCTGAGGCTAGTCCCTCAGTAGTGACAAGTCAGCTTTCTAGTGCTGGCACTCCATATATTGTATTGATTGATTATGGTACTACACACTCATTTCTTTATAGTAGGGTGATTGGTAGATTGTGCAGGCTCTGTGATTATTATACTACGAGGTTCAGGACTTTACTGTCTACTGGAGAGCTGGTAGTCTCTAGGAGATGAGTTAGGTCATTACTAGTTGTTGTGGACAATAGAGAACTATCAGTGGACTTGATTGAGTTGGGTATGAATGATTTTGACATGATTTTGGGAATGGATTGGTTATCCAGGTATAGGGCGACTATAGACTGCATGAAAAAGATGGTGACTTCCGAGCTTGAGAGTGAGGACCCCTTTTTTTTTGTTGGCACTGTGCACGGACCCCGTATGCCTATGATATCAGCATTGAGGGCTAGAGACCTATTGCAATGAGGTTCATAGGATTCCTAGCTAGTGTGGTGGACTCCACTAAGATCATGTCAGTGGGACCAGAGGAGACTAGATAGGTGTGTGAGTTCTTAGATGTGTTCCCTGAGGACTTACCGAGACTGCCACTCCACCGAGAGATTGAGTTCGTCATTGAGTAGGCACTAGGTACAGAACCATTGTCAAGGGCACCATAAAGAATGGCTCCGATAGAACTGAAGGATTTGAAGGTACAATTACATGAATTACTGGACCTAGGGTTTATCAAACCTAGCTTCTCACCATGGGGTGCTCCAGTTTTGTTTGTGAAGAAAAATGATGGGACCCTGAGGATGTGTATAGATTATAGGAAGTTAAACAAGCTGACTATCAAGAACAAGTACCCACTACCGATGATAGAAGACCCGTTTGACTAGTTGTAGGGCAAGACAATGTTTTCTAAGATTGATCTTTGATCTGGTTATCACCAGCTAAGGATCAAGGATGAGGATATTCTGAAGACGACCTTTCGCACGAGGTATGGGCATTACGAGTATACAGTCATGTCATTCAGGTTAACCAATGTCCCAACATCGTTTATGGATCTGATGAACAGGGTGTTCAAGGATTATTTGGATCAGTTCGTGATTGTCTTCATCAACCATATTCTGGTTTACTCTCATTCAGAGGCAGAGCATGAACAGCACCTCCGGTTAGTATTGCAAAGATTGAGGGAGCACCAGTTGTATGCCAAGTTTAAGAAGTGCAAGTTTAGGTTACCGCAGGTGACATTCCTTGGTCACATTGTTAGTGGAGACGGGATTAAGGTAGATGATAAGTCTAGTTTAGGGTAGTTTTAGAGTGTGTTTTAGTCTTAGTTTCAAGTCAAATTGTGGGTTTTGTGTGGTATTATGCTAGTGTTTTTTAATTTTTGTTTTTAGGTTTTTGCTATGAATTTGCGAATAGAGAGGAACATAGCAGATTTAGTGATGAAATTGGATATTTTGGGGAGATTTTGGCCATTTTGTATGAGTTCAGGAGAGCTGGGAATATTCAGGATAAATCTAGTGCTAAATGAAGGTTGAAAAGACTGTGAAAGGACAAAGGTTCCTAGAAGTCATGACTTGGACACTTGGGTTGCGGTGCACATGGAGGCAGAGGCGAATCAGCAAAGGGGACCAAAAAGACACGGGTCGTGACTTGGTCTATCAAGTCGCGACGCCTGAATTTCCAAAGATGGAGTGAAGTGCACAAAAAGACACAGATCGTGACTCAGGAATGAGTAAGTTACGACTCGCCTCATCAAAAGGGAAAACATGCTTTTTTAAGTGTGAATTTTAGGTCATTTGAGGGACATTTTTTTTATTACGGGATTAGTAGCTGTTTAACTCTAATACTCTATTTTTCTTCAGTTTTATGTCAGTTTATTAGTAGCTTAATTCTATGTTTCTGAACATCTATTTTATTGTGTTAATCATGTCTGTTATGAACTAAACATCTTTTCTAGGGTTTAATGTAGCGCTTGGATATTTGTTAATTTTCTATGAAGTTCATATAACTTCTTCTTCTATCCTCTCTCTCTATATGATTTATGCTTAATGCATGTGGATAATTGATCATTATTTACATGATTTATGATTTTGATTCGAAATCCGAGAAGGGAGAGTTGAATATTCTATAATCATATAGACATAAATTGCATATAGGACGAGAGTACTTGTAGGGTTTGTGTAGCGTTTAGGGTTTCTATGCTTCATGCATGCTATATGTTAAAACTTATCACAGATATGTAGAAAGTTTGCATATAGATTGAGATCTTTTTATCTTGAAAAAGAATTAGGATTGTTTTAGTTAACTCGTTATTAGGATAGAAATTGAAGAATTATATACGCTGATTAGTAACTTTATCAGGTTGAAAAGTTGATGAAGTCAATACCTTAGGTTTTTAATCACTGAATCAATCTTTATAATTCAACAATTTATTTCAATTTTAAGTTTTAGTTTAAAAATCACTCTCATTTCGACAGCCAAATAGAAATCTAGAATTGGTTATTGGTACTTGATTGATAGTCTCCGTGGGAATGATTCTTATTTATTATCTATATTACTTGAATCGATTCCGTATACTTGCGCATTGTATTTTCTCTATCAAGTTTTTGGCGTCGTTTCCAGGGATTATTTAATCAATATCAAACATAATTGATTCTTGTTCTACTTAGGCTTTTCTTTAACAATTTTTCTGACGTGTTTCTCTACTTGTTTTTCAATTTCAAGATCAACATGTAGTTTTGGTTTATGTGATGAGGTAAAACAACTGAGATATTACTGGCGAATCCTGAGATTGAGAGAACATGTAGACATAATCGGAAGAATAAGAGGTTGGAGGCAAGGATGGCTGCAAACTAAGGGAATGCAGTAAATAATGTCGCCAACAATGTCGAAGAGACAGTGGCTGCTGAGATCCCTGTTGTACAAGGGGCTAGAAGTTTAAGAGATTATGTACCCCCAAATTTTATGGGAGTGCATTCATGCATCAGACACCCCATAGTTGCTGCTAACAATTTTGAGATTAAGCCAACAATTCTGCAAATGGTTCAATGTAGTGTTCATTTTGGAGGCTTGCCTACAGAGGACCCTAACTTGCACATAGCTAATTTCTTGGAGCTTTGTGTAACATTTAAGATGAATGGGGTGAGCGATGACACAAGAATGTTGAGGCTATTTCCATTTTCACTAAGGGACCGCACAAAGAGTTGGTTGATTTCCCTACATGCTAACTCTATTACCACATAGGAGAAGCTCGCTCAAAAGTTCCTTGCAAAGTTTTTCCCTCCAGCAAAAGCTGCAAAGTTGAGAGAGGAAATTAATAATTTATACTAGACAGAAGGGTAATCACTGATGCTGCATGGGAGAGATTCAAAGAGTTATTAAGGAAGTGCTCGCATCATGGTATAGAGAAGTGGATGCTGGTCCACAACTTTTATAATGGGTTGAATGGTACTACTCGTACAATAATAGAAGCTGCATCAGGAGGTGTGTTCATGAGCAAAAGTGCTAATGAGGCTTATGAATTGTTAAAGGAGATGGCCATGAACAATTACCAGTGGCCTACTGAGAGGGAAAAGACAAAGAAGATGGCTGGGATGATTGAATTAGATGCCATCTCAATGCTTACTCACATCTCGTATGCTTAGCAAACCGTACTAGTAACCATTCATTAAAGAATCCATACTTTAATATGTTATTGACTATTTTATTCATTATATATGATCTTAATTCTCTCGTACTAATACAATATCATATTCTCATGAATGAATAGGGAATTTTCTTGATATTATTATATAATTAATTCAAACAATAATTATAACATTCAAATATAATAAAATTATACTTTTATTTAAAACCAATAAAATGTCTTTACATGCTTTTAGGGCATTGATCCTAACAATCTCCCACTTGCCCTCAAAGCAAGTGAGGCATCTTCCTTAATCCCATATTGCGCACGTGACCCATGAACGACTTTGCAGGAAGTGTCTTGAACAACAGGCTTTATTCCGACGATATCTTCATAACAGTCACATCACCTCGGTGTAAAATCTCTCTTACCAGATGGTATTTCCTTTCTATATGATTTCCTTTCTTGTGGCTTCTCGGTTCTTCAGAATTAGCTACTGCTCCACTGTTATCACAGTACACGATTAGTGGCTTATCCATATCTGGAACTACTTTCAGATCAGTGTAGAACTTCCTCAACCAAACTGCCGCCTTAGATGCTTCACAAGCCGCTATGTATTCGACTTCCATGGTTGAATCAACTACGCTGGATTGTTTAATGCTTCTCCAGACAACAACTCATCCACCAAGAGTGTACACTGGCCCAGATGTCGACTTTTGACTGTCTTTGTCTGATTGGAAATTAGAATCAGTGTATCCAGTGGGGTTAAGCTCACTACCCGGTTATACACCATATAATCTCTTGTTCTCCTAAGATACCTGAGAATGTGTTTTACTGCAATCCAGTGTTCCAAACTAGGATTTGATTGATAACGACTTACAATCCTAATTATATAACATATGTCGGGTGTAATGACCTAAATTTCCTAATAAGGCTTAGGGCTTTTATTAGGAGGCCGGGACGGCCATAACTGATTTATTATGCAATTAAATGATTATATGCATTTTTAGGTGTATTAAATATGCATGTGAACCCATTTCTATTCAATTGGGTAATTTTCTTATTTTGGCCATTTCAAGTATGTTTGGCATATATGTGATATGTGTGTGGTGATTTATTATTATTTGGTTATGCTAGGGTTACCTAGCACGAGACAATCCTAGGAGGCAAGCTAGTGGGAAAGTCACAACGGAATTCATACTTGACTGAGTCAAGGGGTATTTAGTACATTACCGAGGTATTGGGTAATGAGAATAAATATTTGATGATAAATTGAGAATTAGTAAGATCAGGGGGAAATTCTGGGAGATTTAACTATTTTACCCCTGGGGTCGTTTTCGGGACCCCAAGCATTAGGATTTGCTTGAGGCTACTTATGTAACGATCCAAAAATCACTAATATGGCTTAAGGACATTGATTAGTGTGCCGGGAGGGCATAATTGGTTTATGTGTGAATTTATTAAATTAACGTGTGATTAAATGATAAACATGCTTGTATGGTTATATGAATGTAAATGTGATTACATGTTGTATTTGTGAGAACCGCATTATTATGTGGGTAAATCTGCAGCGTGCGACTCGAGGCGATCCTAGGGAGCTAGTTAGCGGGAAGTCACAACGGGGCTTAATGTTTGACTTGGGGTAAATCAAGGGGTAATTCAGGTATTAGATGACTATTTGGGTTATCGGGTTATGGAAATAAATATATGGAGATATATTTGAGGTTAGGAAGCCTAGACGGGAATATTGGGGAATTTTACCTTTTTGCCCTCGGGGACGTTTTCGGTACCCCGAGCCCTGGGATTAACTTATTGCCTAAGGTTAGGCTAAGTAAAAACCTCAGAATTTGGTGGAAATAGAGGAACCTACTCTTGTATCTCTCTCTCCTTCCTTCTTCTTCTTTTTCAAGGGAACCATTAGAATCTAAGAAACTCAGCTAGAAACTTTATGATTTGGGCTAGAGTTTTGAGGAAATAGCTCAGTTCAGCAATAGAATTCAACCATAAACTAAGGTAAAGCACTGAATTTCATTTTTGATTAGTTGATTATGTGGTTTATGGGTTGAAATCTAAGGGTTTTTAGGTTCTTAACTTCAAGGTTGAATTAAGGTGGAAAGCTTGGGAGTGAGCTCAAATTTTTCTTAGAGAAGTGGTTCTGCTGTGGAGGTAAGCTTGAATCCATGAAATAATGGCTGAATTCTGGTGTTCCATTGCTGGTTTTTATGTTCTTGAGCTCCTGGGTTTCAGAAATTAAAATGGGATTTTAATGGGTTTTAAAGCTAGGTTTTTGCTGGATTATGTTGCTAGAATCATGTTAGAAGTTTTGTGATCAATGGGTTTTGGAATTAGGATGGTTTTGGGTGGTTTTGAGTTAGGATGTTAAAAATGGTTATTTTTCTGGGCACAAGAGGTTGGGCCGCGACTCTGTTCTAGAGTGCTGCGGCCCTGCGAAGCAAAGAAGAGCCAGGGAGGCTCTGCTGAAGGGAAGCGTCGTGGCGCCATAGGGCAGGGTCGCGGCACATGTCTGTGATCAAAGAGGCCTAGCCTTTGGTTTTGGGGGCCGGCCACGGCGCCAGTCCTTAGGGCCGCGACCCTAAATGGCATTTTTCGCTAAATGAAGGTTTTAAGCGCGGGAATCTAACCTAGGGTTCTCAGGATCGATTCCACCACCGTGTTTGGTGGAATTCGATGTCCCGGAAGCTAGAACTATACCCGAAAACCTTTATTTGAATATTAATGGAATCCGTTATCTTGGTTGTGACTAGGTGATAAGCTAGGGCTCGGGGATCGGATCGTGCTCAAGAGGCATCGGTCGTAGTCAGTACACTTGAGAACTAAAGGTAAGAAAACTGCATCCGGTTGTGGATTTATAATGGGACTAAGGGCTCCATATCTTGTATGCTTTGAAAGGATGGCATTGTGCCATGTAAACAGTAAACCAACGACCTAAGAGTGCTAAAGTTTACACTAGCGCACAGGGCGCGGCTCGGCCACTGGTAGCTGAGGACAACTTATTATGCACTGAGCTCGGTTTAAGCGGATCGGAGTTAGTGGGGTAAACAGGGGGTGCGACCTAAGGTGTCGACCCTGATTATTATGTGATTTGTTTGTTATTATTGATTGGTGGATTGTTATGCTGTGTAGATGGGTGATGATTAGCTGATTCTTTGGTTGAAACTTCATGCTCTGTGTTTATTGTGATATGTTAGGTGTATGAACATGCTTAAATGGGTTATCCAAATGTTATTATTGCTTGCTTTGTAATATGATATGTTTTCTTGCCGGGCCTTGGCTCACGGGGGCTTTGTGGTGCATGTAAAGGCAAGGGCAAACTTGATCAACCCTGATTAGGAGAGCTCCGAGAGCATAATGTACATGATCAGCTGCTCAGGCACCACGGTTGAGGGGAGACAGGGACAAGAAAACCATAATCTTCTGTTTAGCCATTAGAAAGGCTGGTGGTTTTCTGTACACTGGAAGTTTTGTGAACAGACTTTTAAATGCTATTTCTTTTGGGATCCCATGTGTAAAATGTTTAATTTTATGAAATGTACCTTTTGAGACCAAACCCTTTTAACCCTAGCACATTAATAGTTTCAATTAGACATTTTTAACTAAATGACTTGATTAGAAAGTCCTGCACCTTTATAAGTACATAGTGTAGCATTCTTGGCTATCTAGGGCGTTACAACTTAAGCTTGAAGTAACCTGTTAGAATTATAAAATAACGTTCAGAATGTTCTCTCTTCCTCCCGTTCCCTTTTCGACACCCAATCACATTTTCAAAGGAAACTTGAGTTCTAGGACTCAGATTCAAGCGAGGATCGAGGCATAGCGATTCTAGGGAAGATTAGAAGCTTTTTAGCCGGAGGATTTAGCTGGGAAACAACTCAATCAGAGTTAATCCAAGTTTTAAGTTCTTAGTTTTTAAAGTTTTTAAGCTTTGATTGAATTTTATGTTTTGATGAGTTTTTGGATGAATTAAAGCTCGAGTTTTATTGGTTTTGGGAGATTAGGATGTTTTGGAACTTTAATTTTGAGATTTGGATCGGATTTGGAGCTTTGAAACTCAAATAACACGAAGTAAGAACCCAAAAATCTGGTTTGGGCGCTGTAGCGCTAGGTTGGTAGCGCTACAATGCTAGGTACTCTGTTTTGGGGGAGTTGGGTCTACTTGTAGTGCTGTAGCGCTACACAATCTTCAGAAATTGGTTTTTTGGTAATTTTTTGGGTTTTGACCCGAAGGCTCGGGGGATGATTCCACCACCCTGTTTGGTATAATTTGAGGTCCCGAGAGCGCAAGATTGGTCCCGGGATTGGGTGTTTGGAACTTGAACTCATTGAAACACTGTTTATGGTTGTGACTAGGCTATTGCTAGGGGATTGGAAACAGGATCGTGCTTAAGAGTTGTTCATTGGTAACCTGTGCTTGGACCAAAGGTAAGAAAACTGCACCCAGTATGTGATGCATGTGATGCATAAGATACATGTGATTAGTGCATGATCATAATTATGCTAGTGATTGCTAAGTAAGCATGCTAAATACCCTACATTTGGATATTTGACATATGATATATGCTTGGTTGCATTGTTTACTTGTGTATGGCACTGACCCATGAGTCAGAAATCGGCACGAGCCGTATGGTATTGGCTTAAGAGTCAATAATGAAATTGATGTGTTCAATACAAGCTGAAATGATTAGATCTAATCGACGTAAGCATTGAATGAATCATCATGAACATTAATGCTTGACCGACCTCAAGTTTGATGAAAAATAAAAACGCTTGTCTAGTCTAAAGGCTAGTTACTTAGAGCCAGGGCCAAAAGGCTCAGGTGACTGCAACGTCACATGGATATGGGTGTTGAGCCCAAGTTCGTGACTCACTCATCAGTCACTTATCTGATTAGGGTGCGGAGCCCAAAGTGCGACTCACTCATCTGATTAGGGCTACAAGCCCCAGCATGGTTACCAGAATTTTAAACTGTTAATCACTCATCTGATTAGGGCTACAAGCCCCATGATGATTATCAAAATCATAAAGTGTTATTGACTCATCTTATTAGGGTCTAGAGTCCAAGTCTGTGACTTAATTGTCACTTATTTGATTCACTTACTTTAGATGGACACATTAGCCATCTATTCTCATTATGACTTGAAAGTCATCTATACAAAGGGCATGCCCCATAAGTCATCTATACAAAGGGTAGGACCCACAATCATTATTTGGACTTATTTGCATGCATGAATATGGCTATTATTGCTAGGCATGCCTATTATGATATAGTAACATGTTATTACTGTTCATGAGCATATTGAGTTTTCTTGCTGAGCTTCGGCTCACGGGTGCTAAGTGGTGTAGGTAAAGGCAAAAGAAAGTTGGACCATCCTTGAGTTGGAGAGCTTAGGTGACGATGTGTACTAATGCGGCTGCTCGACCACCACGGCCGAGGGTTTAAAGAGGAAACAGGGTTAAACCCTATTTTGCCGCTTAGGACAGCTGGTTGTAAATATTTTATTGTAATTAACCTTTAAATTATATTTTTGGGTTCCCAATGTATACAGGTTACGTTTTAGTGAAACGTTGTACCTTAACCAAAAAATTTAACCCTAAACTATTAATCATACTTAGTTACACGATTATGGCCAAATGACTTGATCAGCATGTTTAGCACTGTTTAAAATGCACACCGTAACGATCCCTGGGTAATAGGGCATTGCAACTTGGTGTCAGAACGAGCCAAGGTTAAGGGTTCCTGAAGAAAAGTTGGGCATGTACACTCGTCACTAAAGATAGCTTCACTCAGGGTATGGTAACTATTTATCTAGTTATGTGCTTAACTACTCAAATAGAATGTAAGTGCTTTACCTGCATATTGTATTAGGGAGCATGAGATTCTGATAGAGCCAGTCTCTTGACTATTAATATGATTATATAATTACATGCTCCGTGAATGTATACATATGAATGTGATAATTTCATGCTAGAGTTGGAAGCATGGCGTATATGTTGAAAGAGCAGGGGTTATGAATTGATGAACAAATGCTATGGGAATGTTTTTAGCACTGCAGGGGTTTGTGAATGTAGTGTGGTATGATTGTTCCCATGGGGAAGGCTTTTGAATATGCTCATCATATTTAATGGGTCAAGTTATTGACTGCAGATTCAATCAGCAGGTATGTATCCAAGGCAGATAATGAGACCTAGTGGTGGTTATACTGGACTGGGGATTACAGCCAGGGTTTGAGTTATTCATCTACCCCTCAGAATTTACCACAGGTGTTTACAAATATGCAATTAAGATTACAGAGGCAAGAGGAAGAGATTAGGTGTTTGAAGCAACAATAGAATCTGTTAGGGAACACCTCTTCCTTTGTTATGCCAGGAGTGGCACTAGTTTTGGCTCAGCCTAGGGTTGAGAACATGTGGGAATTTATTTGTTGAAGATTCCAGGAGTATTACCCTAAAGTCTTTAAGGGAGGCATAGATCCATTCAGAGCTGAGCAATGGATGGGCATGATCATTTCCATTCTCGATAGTATGGGGGTGGTAGGTCACGATAGGGTGATCTGTGCTACATATGTATTGCGTGATGATGCCCGGACATGGTGGGAAGTAGTATCCCAGACACTAGATACAGCTGTGATGGACTGGAAAGAATTTAGGCAGCTGTTCAATGAAAGATATTACTGTGATGCGGCCAAGACTGCTAAGATGAATGATTTTCTGAAGCTCGTTCAGGGAAATGCAACAGTAACCGAGTATGTTAACAGATTTGATGCATTGGCCAAGTTTTCTTTTGATATGGTACCCACAGATGTAGCTCGGAAGGAAAGGTTTATCCAGGGATTGAATCCCAGAATAGCTCAGGGCATTAGAGGTGCCCCAATGCATGAAATCTCTACCTGCGCTCAGGTGGTAGGGAAGGCTCTTGCTGTTGAGAGCACAGGAAATGAGATAATAAAGGAGGGTGCTGGAGAGCGTAGTACTCAAGTAGTGACACCTCTGTTTATTGGTTTGAGCAAGAATAAAATCTGGAGGACTTATTGAAAATGCGCTCGGTGCAAGAGGCGTTATCTAGGAGAATGCCGAGCAAAGTCATGTTTCTTATGTGGAATGGTTGGGCACTTTATGAAGGATTGCCCAAAACGGAGGATGGATGAGCAAAAGGGGGTGGACAGCTCGACTCCAGCTCGAGTGTTCATTCCAATGCAGTCAGAGACTGAGAGTGAGACTGAGGCTGGTTCCTAAGGGGTGGCAGGTCAACTTTCTAGTTTTGATTTTTGTATTGTGCTGATTGGTTTTGGTGCCATGTTGTTCTTTGCTTGTTGCATCTAGAGAGGCATAGACTTGATATGCAGATTACATGGTTATGTTGTGATGAGTTAGATTATTGTGGAAAGGACTCATCAATTGTTTTGATAGGGTTTGTTATGAATGACTTCAGTATGATCCTAGATATAGATTGGTTAGCCAAGTTTGGGACAATGATGGTTTGCAAGGAAAGAATAGTGACTCTTGAGCTTGAGAGTGGGAAGCCCTTGTGGTAGTTGGCACTGCGCATGGATTGTGTATGTTTATGACACCTGTATTTAGAGCTAGAGATTTATTGCAGGAGGGTACATAGAACTCCTAGCAAGTGTGGTGGGTACCAGTTAGGTTGTGCTAGTAGGACCAGGACAGACTGGATTAGTCTGTAAGTTTCTGGATGTATCTCCAGGGGATTTTTCAGGATTACCTTTACATAAAGAGATAGAATGGTGATTAGGTTGGTGCCAGGGACATGATCGGGTCTAGGGTATTGTATTGAATGGATTCAGCAGAATTGTAAGAACTAAAGGACTCAGTTATTGGGTAAGATGATATTCTTTAAGGTGAATCTTTGATCTAGTTAGCACAAGCTAAAGATCAGGAAAAAGGATATGCAAAGGATTGCTTTTTATATTAGATAAGGGCACTGAGAGTGGTGAGTTGTTTTGATGGATTAGATGAACATAGTATTCAAGGATTACCTAAATTGGGTTTGTGATCGTCTTGATTGATGGTATTGTGGTATATTCTCGGTTGGAGAATTGCCAAGGTCAAGGAACGCCTTAGAGGTAAGGAGTTTCCTTGGACGGGCAGGATATTATATGTGTTTTGGGAAAGAGTTCTGAGTCTTCTTACAGATCATAATCAGTTTGCAGGTTGTTATGACACCTCAGTGACAGGGAAAAATGATTGCCTATGCATCATGATAGTTGAAGGATATGACCAGAAATAGAGTAGAGTTACTGGTGGGCCAGGTGGCCAACATTATGTTTAATTTACTCTTTCAGAGAGGATCAAATGAAAACAATTAAGTGAACCAAAGATAGGAAGATTGAGGGGAATGTCCTAGCTAGATTAGCTAAGGATTATGCAGTGTCAGGTATGAGTTTATTGTGGTAAAAAGGGATCGAACTTGGGATCCGATGGACATTGGGATTAAACGAGGGATTTTGGATGAATCTCATACTTCTCTTTTATTCTCTTCATCCAGGCATTATGAAATATGTATTAGGGTCTGAAAGTTTTATATTGGTAGCTTGGGATGGAGAGGGACGTAATAGAATACATGACAAAGTTCTTAACCTATTAGCCGGTCAAGACTGATCGTGAAAATATATATATACGCAAGTGCACGCAATCCATTCAAGTAATATACGATAAGTAAAGTATCGTTCCCTCAAAGACTATCTTCCAAGTACCACTAATTTTTCTTTAAATTTCTATTTGGAAACTAAGAATTTGACTTTTGAATTTAATTTTAAATATGAAAATACTTTAAACAAGAAAACAACTAACTAAAAGATTTAAATCACTATGAAAAAAAGACATAGGATGTTAATTTCATCAACTTTTCATTTTACTAATTGTATTAATCAATTCTAGATTTCTTTCTTTTTATTCTAATAACAGGTTAACATAAATCGATTCCTATTCTTTTTCAAGATATAAGATCTCAGCCTATATGTAGATTTTCTACATCTCTGTGATAAAATTAAACATATAGAAGACATTAAGCATGGAAACCTAATTACTACACAAGTCATACATGTACTTTTGTCAAATATGTAACCTATGTCTATATAATGATAGCATATTCAATTCTCATCTTTCGAATTTTGAATCAAAATCCTTAAATTAAGAAAATAGTGATCAAGTATTTACTAGCATTAAACACACATTATATAGATTAGAATAGAGAAGAAAAATCAAAAGAATATCATAATTCAATTAGATAGAAATCCAAGTGACTACATTAAACCCTAGATAATTTTTTTTTTGATGAATAAGAAAGATTGTTCAACAAACCATTACAAGACAAGTCTATGAAACCCAACACAATTACAAGACCCAATTCCAACCCAAAAATCTGCCGAAACAAGTAAAGGCCCTATATATAATCTGTACAAATCAATTCAGAGACAAACTGTTAATAAATTCTCTATCTTTCGTAGATGCTTTACATGGCAACACACTAAATACCCGAAATTTACAATCATGCTGAATTCTACTAACTGTGTGTTGAATTTGCCAAAGCTTGTGATTCCAAAGTGCATCATTCCTCACTCTCCATATATGATACACTGTTGCAGCAAGAAAAGAGAACAACATGCTCTTGTATATCCTGGATTTAAGCTTGGCATGAGAAACCCAATGCAGAATACAAGTGAGATTAGTTGACTGTGCATTCCAATTAAGCCAATTTTTGATAGCCTCTAAACACCTCTGACTGTATATACATTTGAAAAAGAGGTGGTCAATGCTTTCCTTTTCCTGTCCACACATTAAGCAATCCTGATCAATATTAGGCTTGAATTTAACAATTCGGTCCTTTGTGTGTAGTCTTCCCCACATAACTAACCACATAATAAATCGATGCTTGGGAGTAATGAGTCTATCCCAAACAAACTTCCTCCATGATACTCTAGATTCTTGAGGAAACAGCAAGTCTAATCCCCATTTGATAGTATATTCCTAGGACAAAAAAGAATCCTGAGAAATTTTCATTATGAAACTATCCTTCACAGCCACTAAACACTTCCAGTACCAGCTGCAGTCCATGGGACATTTATAATCCCACCAATTGTGATTCATCAAATAGACACTATTTATCCACTTGAAAACAGGCTATCTTTCTTCTTGGCAATTGCCCAAACATATTTTCCCATGGCAGCCATGTTCCAATCATGTAATTTCTGAAATCCCAAGCCACCTGCAGCCCTTGAGACACAAATATTCTCCCAAGCAATTAGCCCTGGTAAGTGAGTATCCGAGATACCTTTCCAAAGAAAGGCTCTACATATAGCTTCAACCTCTTTTAACAATTTCTTAGGCAAAATCATAATTTGAGCCCAATATGAATGAATTGAGATTAGGACTGAATTGATCAATGTGACTCTCCCCATATAAGAGAGGTTCTGAGTACTCCAAGATCTAATCCTGCTTATCATCCTTTCCAATATACATTTACATTCAGCAGAAGGAATTTTTTTTGAGCAAATAGGGATGCCGAGGTACCTGAATGGGAGGTGGCTGCGAGAAAATCCAGAGACCTCTAGGACCCGATCAACTACAGCTTCAGGCATACCGTGATAGTATATGGCAGACTTATCAGAGTTGGGAACCAGGCCCGAAGAAGAGGAAAATAGCTTCAGACCTCTGAGCATGAGAAGGATTGAAACATAGTCTCCATGACAGAAAATAAGAAGGTCGTCCGCAAAACATAGATGGTTTAACTTCAGATTGGAGCATTTATCATGGTATTTGAAACCAGATAAAGTACCCACTTTACTCAATATTCTTGATAGATACTCCATTCCAAGAACAAACAGCAAGGGAGATATGGGATCCCCTTGCCTAAGACCTCGTTTTGATGCAAAAAAACCATGCATCGATCCATTGAGAAGCAAGGAAAACTTGGGAATTTTAACACAAGTCATTATTTATTCTGAAAAGTGTTGAGGAAATTCAAAAGCCTTGAGCATCTCTTCAATGAATCCCCACTCTATTGTATCGTATGCTTTCCTTAGATCAATATTAATCATACAACTAGGCTTGCAATTTTTTCGCCCATATAATCTCACCAAATCCTGACAAACCATAATATTATGGGCTATGTGTCTACCATGTACGAAACCCCCCTGGTTTTCAGCAATTAAATAAGGTAATACTTGTCTCAATCTCGAACAAATCACTTTCGATGCAGCCTTGTAAATCACGTTGCAGCACGAGATTGGCCTAAAGTCACTCACACTTCGCGGACAGATCATCTTAGGAATAAGAGTAATGGTAGTGGCATTAATCTCCTTGAGTATTCTGCCTGAGGTCAAGAAAGATAGTATCGCAGATATCACATCATACCCTACCAAATCCCAGTTATCTTGGTAAAAACTACTACCAAAACCATCCGGGCCTGGGGCTTTCATTCCAGGAATAGAGAACATGGCTTCTTTGACCTCCTGTGCTGTGTACTCGGCTTCAAGAATTTTGTAATGTATTTCAGATAACTTTGGTCCAATATTAATAATGCTCTGCTTCACCCTATATCTGTTAAACATCACAGAGCCAAGAAGATGTTGATAATATTGAAGAAATGCTCGCTGAACAGTAATAGGAGAATCACACCAATTCCCTTGCTCATCTTCTATTGTATAGATTCGGTTCTGAAGTCTCCTTGCCCGCAGAGAAGCATGAAAGATTGCTGTGTTTTCATCTCCATTGGTAGCCCAAGTAATTTTAGCTTTCTGAGCTAGAAAAAAAGAATATGCCTTGGATAATTTGGCATAATTCTCCCTAGCATTCTGTTCCTCTACCTGCATTCGGGAGTCATGAGGATCTTTATTCACTTTTGTCTGCAAGTTCATCAATTCTTCTTTAGCAACCATTTCTGCTTTGTGTAGATCATTGAAACCTTCTTTATTAATCAGCTTAAGGACATGTTTCAACCGTTTGAGTTTCACTGTCAATTTGTACATAGCAGAACCAACAGCTCCTTCTTGCCAACTCTGAGCAACTCTTGCACCAAAATCATCTGCATCTTTCCACATTCGAAAATATCGAAAAGGTTTTTTGCCACTAATCACATCTTGATATTAAGACACCAAAATGGGACTATGATCAAAACAACCCTCAGGTAAGAAAATTGCTTCTGAATGTTGAAACACATCTGCCCATTCAGGATTAACCAAAACTCGGTCTAGCTTTGAGAAGACTCTGTCCTCTGGCTTTTGCTTATTACTCCAGGTGTAAAAGTTCCCAGAATATTTTAAGTCCTCCAATTGACATCTTTCCACACAATCTCGAAATTCTTGAGTAGGACTTTTAGTACATCTTCTCCCCATTCTTTCATTAGGAAACAGGATATCATTAAAGTCACCCATAATTGTCCAAGGCCCCTGTATTTGTGTTGCAATATCCTCCAGATCTATCCATAGTTGAGTTCTCTTCTTATCTTCGTTGAAGCCATATACAAAGGTAACATTAAACCTGCCTTGTTTCTGCCTTGAATGAACAACACAGTGAACTAGTTGAGCTGTACAAAGTCTAATATCAACAGAAAACAAATTTGGTAGCCATGCTATAACAATCCTCCCTTTGTCAATCCAAGAGTTATTATTTGTAAAACACCAATTCTAAAATAAACTAGTGTATAGAGAACCCATGCTCTTATTCTTGACCTTAGTTTCAAGGAGACTAACTAGCCCAACTTTTTTAGAAAAAATCAATTGCTTGATTTCTTGATGTTTTAGTTGGCTATTAACCCCCCTAACATTCCAACAGAGGATCTTATCCATTGGAAGTAGAGGGATCTCCCCCCCCTTCCATATGACAATTTGGACCCTCCTGTTCCTGACTTTCTAGTATACCAAATCTATTAGTCACTTTAGTCATAACTGGTAAAGCTTCCTTATCTACTCTTTTCCCCTTCTCAACTCTTTGAAAACCCTCCTTATCCACTTTCAGAACCATTGTCTCCATCTTTGTCACTTTTTCTTTAGGAACCCATTGTTTCTCTGTTTCCTTCTCTATAAGCTTGTTCCTACACTGTTTAGTTTCATGTCCCAAACCTGAACAGCTATAGCAAACCAGGGGCAACCATTCATACTTCACTTCCAAAACAATGTCACGATCAAATTCATCAGTGAAAGAAATTGAAGCTGGGAAATCTTGTGCAAAGTTAACCTCAATTAAGACACGGGGATACATCAGCCGGTCCCTGTGTTTTGTAATGTCATCAACTTGTAGAGGTGTGCCTATCTGTCCAACAATCTTGAATAAAGATTTCCCCCCCCCCCCCCCCAATATTTGATATCCAATCCTTTTAATTGTATCCAAGTCGGTACACTAGTAATCTCCTCTTTAGAAAAGTCATCTATCGGGTTCCATGGTTTCATAACCACAGGCTTTCGATCAAAGAATATGTAACCTCCCTGTAGGACCTTATCTCGTTGTTCCATGTTCTGAAATCAAATGATAAAGATCCCCCGAGCAATCAATCCCACCTTAACAACATCCTCTTTCCACATTCTCCTTGCAAAACCATCAAGAATATGAAGAGGCGGATTAACTCCCATTACAAAACAAACTATCGATGACTGCCAATAGTTAACCTCCTCTGCAATATCATCAAAGGTTATTTTCACTTTTGAGCTAGTATCTCGCTTCAAATAACCATCACTTCCAGGAGCAATCAGGCAATCGCCTTGCTTGTCCATCTGACCCAAACCACTTTCGCAGGCAGTAGCCCCTGGACAGTCGCCCTTCTGCTTTGGTGATCCAACAAAACAGAACTCTAAATTCTTAACGATGTTAGATCGCAAAATCGGAGGAGGAATTTTCTTACCCGAATGTACATCTTGTGTCGTGCGATTCACAATCGTTAGCCAGTCAGAGAAATCTTGTCAAATCTCACTTTGTTTCCTGAGAAGCTCCTCCGTCGCTTCTGGTGAGTAATGCTTCTCAACCCATTGATCATCCACCTCTTTATCTTCCTCAATATCCAGCTCCGTCACTCCTAATACCTCATCCATTGACCTCGTTTTGATGATCCTATCAGAAGATGATGGACCATATTTCTTAGATTTCGGCTTCGATTTGGTTTTCCCAGCTGCCTTCACTCCTTTCGCCATAGCTCCGGTGAGACACCGAAGGAGAGAGAGATAGAACCCTAGATAAAAAATTAGTTCATGAAAAAGAATAGAAAAAGAAGTAAGAGAAGAAAGAGAGGAAATAGAGAGAGGTCAAGAAGAAAGAGAGAGAGAAAGATCTAAAATAGTCTAAAGCATTCTTTTAATAGTAATAAGGTTGTGAAAAGAGTTTTCTAGATGTTTTCATTTGTTACTTGATAATGCTCCAAAATATTTTTATTTGAATTTAAAATCACGTAACTCTAGCTTGTGTAATCTTGTAGGTCAAATAACACAATGTAAACGTCGAAATTTGACTTTCCTTGTGAAATAAGATTTCGTAGGTCTTTGAATAAGCTTTCCAACGCCAAAAAAAGTTAAATCTGATAAGTAAGTTGGGAGATATAATCAAAATACCAAAACTGTCTCAGATTCAAAATATCTCAGATTTTTCCAACAATTTAAGTTTGAATTCTCCTTTACTTCTCCAATCCATTCAAATAAATATCTTTTTATTGTTTTTCTCTTGATTGAAGATAATATTTCAAATAAATTTTGAAATATTTCTCAAATATCTATTTAACAAATGACAACCTGAAAAATACAACAACCACACATAAAAAGAACTAAAAATATAAAATATTAATAATAAAACTAAAAAAACTAAGACTAAAAAGTATTAAAAATCTATCCTATCAAAGACAAAGTATCATAAACCAGTAAGGCTATTGTAGCCTTTGAGTATTCCATAATGGAAATAAGGAAACATCGCGATGGGTTTCGCTGTGGGGCTGCCCTGGATAGTGGGCCAACGTGATTTGGATTGGGTCATTATGGACCAGTATTTAAAGTGAGTTCACTTCAATCAGTAATGATAAGTAACACAACTGATCAGTATTCACATCTTTGTGTGAGAGAGGTAGTACGCCTTCATAGAATTCAAGGTCTATCTTATCAGATGAAGACTCTATTATTACTTCCAAGTTTTGGGAAAGGTTGTAGAAGGCGATGGGTATACAGTTGGAATTTAATACAATTTATTATCCTCAGACTGATGGTAAATCAGAGAGAGAATTATCCGGTTATTGGAAGAGCATCTTATGAGATGGGTGAGATGTTATATCTGGATCCTGAGGTAGTTCAGAGGATCATTGAGGATATTAAAAAAAAGGGTTAGAGCTTGGATGCTCACTTCTCAGAGTAAATAGAAAAGTTATGTTGATTTGAGATGCAGGAACATGGAATTCCAAGTGGAAGACTGTATCTTCCTTAAAGTATAACCATGGAAAGGGGTGAGGAAATAAGGGCAAGTTGAGCCCTAGATTAGTAAGACCGTTTGAATCTTGGATAGGATCGGTCAAATTTCCATTGGATTGGCCTTATCTTTGGCACTGTCAGTAGTATACAGTGTATTTTGTATTTTCATGTTGAGGAAACATGTGTTAGATGAGACTCATGTGTTGAGTTATGAGAATTTGGATATTGAGGCTAAGTTATCCTGTGAGGAATAGCCAGTTCAGATTTTAACAGAAAGAACAAAGTTCTGAGAAGCAAAGTTATACCTTTAGTTAAGGTATGATACAAAAATAGTGAGGTTGAGGGAACGACCTGGGAACTGGAATCAGATATGCGAAATTTATATTACAGGCTGATCAGATAAAATTTCGAGGATGAAATTTCTGTAAGGAGGGGATAGTTATAATGACCCAAATTTCCTAACAAGGCTTGGGGCCTTGATTATGAGGTCGGGAGGGCCATAATGGATTTATTATGCAATCAAATGATTATATGCATGTTCAGGTGTATTAAATATGCATGTGAACCCATTTCTGTTCAATTGGGCAATTTTCATATTTTGGTCATTTTGGGTATATTTGTCATATATGTGATATGTGTGTGGTGCTTTATTATTATTTGGTTATGCTAGGGTTACCCAACACGAGATGATCCTAGGAGGCAAGCTAGTGGGAAAGTCACAACGGGATTCATACTTGACTCGGAGTGAGTCAAGGGGTATTTAGTACATTATCGGGATATTGGGTAATATGAATAAATATTTGATGATAAATTGGGAGTTAGTAAGATTAGGGGGAAATTCTGAGAGTTTTGACTATTTTACCCCCGGGGGCATTTTCGGGACCCCGAGCATTAGGATTTTCTTGAGGCTACTTAAGCTTGAAGTAACCTGTTAGAATTATAAAAGAACGTTCAGAATGTTCTCTCTTCCTCCCGTTTCCTTTTCGACACTCGATCACATTTTTGAAGGAAACTTGAGTTCTAGGACTCAGATTCAAGCGAGGATCAAGGCATATCGATTCTAGGAAAGATTAGAAGCTTTTTAGCAAGAGGATTTAGCTGGGAAACAACTCAATCGGAGGTAATCCAAGTTTTAAGTTCTTAGTTTTTAAATTTTTTAAGCTTTGATTGGATTTTATGTTTTGATGAGTTTTTGGATAAATTGAAGCTCGGGTTTTATTGGTTTTGGGAGATTAGGATGTTTGGGAACTTTAATTTTTAGATTTGGATAGGTTGGGGTCAGATTTGGAGCTTTGAAACTTGAAGAACACGAAGTTAGAACCCAGAAATCTAGTTTGGGCGCTGTAGCACTAGGTTGGTAGCGCTACAGCGCTAGGTGCTCTGTTTTGGGGGAGTTGGGTCTGCTTGTAGCGCTGTAGCGCCCAAAGGTAGCGCTGTAGCACTACACATCCTTCAGAAATAGGTTTTTTGGTACTTTTTGGGGTTTTAACCCGAAGGCTCGAGGGATGATTCCACCACCCTGTTTGGTGGAATTGGAGGTCTCGAGAGCGCGAGATTGGTCCTGGGATTGGGGTTTTGGAACTTCACCTCATTGAAACACCATTTATGGTTGTGACTAGGTTATCGCTAGGGGATTGGAAACAGGATCATGCTGGAGAGTTGTTCATTGGTAACCTGTGCTTGGACAAAAGGTAAGAAAACTGCACCCAGTATGTGATGCATGTGATGCATAAGATACATGTGATTAGTGCATGATCATAATTATGCTAGTGATTGTTAAGTAAGTATGATGAATACCTTGCATTTGGATATTTGACATATGATATATGCCTGGTTACATTGCTTACTTGTGTATGGCACTGACCCATGAGTCAGAAATCGGCACGAGCCGTATGGTATTGGCTTAAGAGTCAAGAATGAAATTGATGTGTTCAACACAAGCTGAAATGATTAGATCTAATCGACCTAAGCATTGAATGAATCATCATGAACATTAATGCTTGACCGACCTCAAGTTTGATGAAAATTAAAAGCTCTTGTCTAGTCTAAAGGCTAGTTACTTAGAGCCAGGGCCAAAAGGCTCAGGTGACTGCAACGTCACATGGCTATGGGTGTTGAGCCCAAGTTCGTGACTCACTCATCAGTCACTTATTTGATTAGGGTGCGGAGCCCAAAGTGCGACTCACTCATCTGATTAGGGCTACAAGCCCCATCATGGTTACCAGAATTTTAAACTGTTAATGACTCATCTGATTAGGGCTACAAGCCCCATGATGATTATCAAAATCATAAAGTGTTATTGACTCATCTTATTAGGGTCTAGAGTCCAAGTCTGTGACTTAATTGCCACTTATTTCTCATTATGACTTGAAAGTCATCTATACAAAGGGCATGCCCCATAAGTCATCTATACAAAGGGCAGGGCCCACAATCATTATTTGGACTTATTTGCATGCATGAATATGGCTATTATTACTAGGCATGCCTATTATGATATAGTAACATGTTATTACTGTTCATGAGCATATTGAGTTTTCTTGCTGAGCTTCGGCTCACGGGTGCTAAGTGGTGCAGGTAAAGGCAAAAGAAAGTTGGACGATCCTTGAGTTGGAGAGCTTAAGTGACGATGTGTACTAATGCGGCTGCTCGACCACCACGGCCGAGGGTTTAAAGAGGAACTAGGGTTACACCCTATTTTGCCGCTTAGGACGGCTGGTTGTAAATATTTTATTGTAATTAACGTTTAAATTATATTTTTGGGATCCCAATGTATACAGGTTACGTTTTAGTGAAACGTTGTTTCTTAACCAAAATTTTTAACCCTAAATCGTTAATCATACTTAGTTACACGATTATGGCCAAATGAATCGATTAACGAGTTTAGCACTGTTTAAAATGCACACCGTAACAGTCCCTGGGTAGGAGGGAGTTACAACGGGCATAGTACACAACATAGCATACATTAAACTCCCAACCGCTGAAGCATAGGGATACTTTCTCATATCCTCTTTCTCCTAAGGTGTCTTAGGACATTGTTCCTTGAAGAGAGCAATTCCATGTCTGGTCAGTAACTGACCTTTATTGGAATTCTCCATAGAGAATCTTTCAAGCACTTTATCTATAAATTTAGCCCGGGAAAGTGCCAAGAGCTTGTTCTTCCCATCCCTTAGGATTTGGATTCCCATAATATAGCTCGTCTCGCCCAAATTTTTCATTTGGAACTTTTCGGCTAACCACTTCTTCACGTTTGACAATGTCTCTACATTGTTCCCAATGAGAAAAATGTCATCACTGTAAAGAACTAAGAAAACCACCACTTTTCCTTTGATGTATTTATGCACACATGCTTCGTCGACATTCTGTTCGAAGCCATATCTTTTAATTGTTTTATCAAAAGTGATATTCCAAGATCTAGATGCTTCCTTTAATCCATAAATAGATTTCAACAACTTGCACACATTTTGATCTTCCCCATTCTTTATGAACCCTTCTGGTTGTACCATATAGATACTTTCATCAAGATAGCCATTCAGAAAAGCTGTCTTGACACCCATTTTCCATATCTCATAATCAGTGGCAGCCGCTATGGATAATAGGGTGCGAATGGATTTGAGCATGGCCACAGGAGAAAATATTTCTTCATAATCAACACCTTCTCTCTGAGTGTAACCTTTGGCTACTAGCCTTGCTTTGAAAGTCTCTATTTTCCCATCTACACTTGTTTTCTTCTTGTATATCCACTTACACCCTATGGGCCTGACATCTTCAAGTGGATCCACAAGTTCCCAAACAGAATTGGAATACATCGATTCCATTTCTTGGTTCATGGTTTCGTGCCATTTCTCCTTTCTAGGATCATCAATTGCTTATTCAAAGGTTAATGGATCATCCTTGTCTGTATCAGAAACAAGGACATGTGCCTCATGTTCGTAGTAAACAGGCTGTCTCACAATCCTCCCACTATGACGTTGCACTGGGGTTTCCTTTTTCAGGAATAGTGGTTTCCTTGGTTTGTCGTTTATCATTTAATGATGAAGATGATTGTGATGGAATATTATCAGCTGTGAGTTCCTCCAATACCACCTTGCTCTGAGGTTTATAGTTATTCATATAGTCATGTTCAAGGAAGATCGCATTTGTGGAAACAAATACCTTTTGATCCTTTGGACTATAGAAATAACTGCCTCTTATTTCTGGAGTGTAGCCAACAAAAATGCACACTTCACACCTTGAATCAAGTTTCCCTAATTTAGGTCTAAGAACATGACCAGGACAGCCCCAAATGCGGAAATGGTGCAAACTAGGTTTGTTTCCATTCCACAGTTCTAATGGCATCTTGCTTATGGTCTTAGATCAAAATGTAAGTCGCAGTTTGAAGTGCATATCCCCAGAATGAGAGAGGAAGTGAATAATAGCTTAACATAGACCTAACCATATCCAACAAGGTCCTGTTTCTTCTTTCGAAACACCATTTTGGTGTGGTGTTCCTGGTGCTGTGAGTTGGGATATAATACCATGCTCCAGCAAGAAATATTTGAATTCTAAATCCAAATATTCTCCACCTCGATCAGATCAAAGTGTCTTAAGAGTCTTACCTAACTGCTTCTCAGCCTCAGCTTTGATTTCTTGAAACTTACCAATGATTTCAGATTTCCTGTGTTCCTGAATCTGAATTTCGTTCCATCCTTACTTTTTGTCATGCTTATGCTTGTGGTGGACACTTTGGACCTAAGAGGACAGCTCGTAAGATATTTGACAGCAGTTTCTATTGGCCCACAATTTTCAAAGATTCTTATGCTTATTGTAAGGCATGTGATCGTTGTCAATGAGTTGGTAACATAACAGCCAAGGATCAAATGCCTCAAACTCCTATTTTAATTCTTGAGATCTTTGATGTTTGGGGTATGGATTTCATGGGACCGTTCCCAGCCTCTTTCAGCTATGAATATATTTTATTGGCAGTAGACTACGTGTCTAAATGGGTGGAAGCAATTGCAACTAGAACGGATAATTCAAAAACAGTAGTGGAATTCATTCGCTCCAACATTTTTGTGCGTTTTGGTACACCTAAGGCTATACTTAGTGATCGAGGCACTCATTTTTGTAACAAGAGTATAGAAGCATTGTTTCGACGCTATAGTGTAACTCACAAGGTAACAATTTCCTATCATCCACAAGCCAACGGGAAAGCGGAGGTTTCTAACCGTGAAATCAAATTGATTCTTGAGAAAACTGTAAATCCAAACCGGAAAGATTGGAGTACAAGGCTTGATGATGCCTTGTGGGCGTATCGTACGGCATATAAAACACCTATCGGTATGTCACCTTATCGGTTGGTGTATGGGAAGCCTTGCCATTTACCGGTAGAGCTAGAGCATAAGGCTTGGTGGGCTGTAAAGAAGTGTAACATGGATATGGTTGCTGTAGGACAACAACGAATGCTTCAATTGCATGAGCTAGAAGAAATACGAAATGAAGCATATGGGAGTTCGAGAATCTACAAGGAGAAAACCAAAGCTTTTCATGACAAACATATTCTTCGGAAGAGTTTTGTGGAAGGTCAGAAAGTTCTCATGTATCACTCTCGCCTTAAAAATTTTCCTGGGAAGTTGAAGTCTCGCTGGTTAGGTCCGTTCATTGTTACCAAGGTTTTTCCTCATGGAGTGGTTGAAGTTGTAAGTCCAAGTACCGAAAAGTCATTCAAGGTGAATGGTCAAAGATTAAAGCCATATTATGAATCAATGGAGAAAGAACAAGTTGATGTGATTCACCTCATTGACCCGGTATATGTTGATGAATGAAGCATTAAGTCGAGCTAGCGACGATAAACTTAGCTACTTTGTAAATTAGTTTATTTTCTTTATTTAAATTGAACATTATGTTTTTGTTGAGGTAATTTAAGTTTAATTTCTGTAATTAGAACTGTGAAAATCGTGAAAAAAAGCAAAAATGAAAAATTTTGAAAAAAAGGGGAAAGGGACTTAGGCCGCGACCCTTTTATGAAAAAAAAAATGATGAAAAGCTTAAGAGGCTTCGCAGGCCGCGGCACACCATTTGTAAGTCGCGGCCTACGAACTGAATTTCAGAAAACAGGTTTCACAGGCCGTGGCACGTCTTTCTTAGGCCGCGGCCCTTTTCTCCAAAAAATTGCTTCAGGGCGTGGTAGGCCACGACACGTATTGCGCAGGCCGCGGCACACGAGAGGAATTTCAAAAAAAAAATAAAATCACGTCAGTTTTGTGTGTAGGCCGCGACACACATTTTGCAAGCTACGGCCTACGAACGATTTCAACACTTTTTAATTTTAAAAACTCCATCTCATCATTTCTCTAAACATCACCAAAAACCCTCATTCCTCTTTCTTCTTTTTTCCCATAATTCTCATCACAAACCCCTCTCCATTCCTCCATTTTCTCTTCTTTTCTTTATTCTTTTTCCATCACCATCACCCTAATTCATTCTACCCATTTCTTTCTTTCTTCCTCCATTACTCCATAAACACATCTCCACCTTAATTCCCCCACACTAATCCGAAATTTCCCCACACTAATATGAAATTCACACATTCCCTTTTGTTTTCTGCATTTCCTATACATTTCATACATATAATCCAAGGAGGTTTGCATTCATATTCATTGCTCTCATCAAGTAAGTTTTTCTTTGAAAAATATTTGTTTTGTTACTTGAATAATTGAAGAGTGGTGTAGTTTGGAAACATTTGTGTGGTTGTTTATTTTGGTAATCTATGTCCTTTGTATTACTTTGATTATTAATTCATGGGTTATTTGCGGCAATAATGCCTATGTAGTTCATTTTGTAGCACTTAAATGCTTATGTAAAATTTTTGGCGGCAATAATGCCTACCGTTAATGTTTTGTTGCAGTAGTAGGTCCCTGGCCGTTAACTCTAACTGAGAACCTAGTTGGCGGACACATGGCAGCATCTAATTGGTGAAATTAAATTTAGTTTATTTATTATACTAAAAATCATTACAAAAAATATTTTTAAAAATATAAATGACTTAAAATAATAAAAAAAATCAACAAAATCAAAATAAATAAATCAAAAGAATAAAAACTGAAAATTTAACTAATTGAAAATTTTTTAACGTAAAAACTAAATTTAATTGAAAAATTAAAAACTAATTAATATCTTAATATCACAATCAACACAATTTTATCATGTTTTCAAGATCACCAAAGCCTGGTAATATACTACAAATTTGAATCCATGTAGCCTAAAAAAATCACAGAGATATGAATCAAACCATTTTTCATCAATAATCCTTTCATTGAATTTTAAGAAAACAACTCCAAAGTTTAAGAACACCCAAATCATTAACCAAAAACTCTTCAAGAACACCTCAGAAAATACCATTACAAAATACCCAAATCAAATACAATCCTAGAAGTTTCAATACCCAAATCAAAATACAATTTTTTTAAAAAAAAAACCCAGTAACTTTTTTCAAAGAAGAAATTAAGATACCCAGAAATCTCCATCCCCAAATCTTGTTGCTGTCTCAGTCGCCCAGATCTGCCCCAAGCTTCGAAGTCGTCATTGCTATCCAAGGTCTCAGTCGCCCAGATCTGCCCAAAGCCTTGAAGTCCCTATTGTTGTCAAAGGTCTCAGTCATCCAGATTTGCCCAAAGCGTCGAATTCGTCGTTGAGATCTTCAAAGCTTCGAACTCGTTTGACGCCGGTCTTCAAAGCTTCGCCCAGGTAGTCGAAGTTGCAGTCGTCATCAAGATCTGTCCAAAGCTTCGAAATCGCCGCTGAGAACTTCAAAGCTTCGAACTTGTCTGTCATTGGCCATCAAAGTTCTGCCTAGATAGTCAAGGTTGCAGTTGAGATCTACTGCTGGAAAAGAAGAAGAAGAAGACGAGAATAAGAAGAAGAAGAAGGGCGGGAGGAAGAAGAAAAAGTCGAGGTCTGCCCTTGAAGATGAACCCATTTTTTTTTCTTTTCCAGATTTAGTTCTCAAGAATTTCTTAGTTAAAATTTATTTTTTTAGTTATCTATAATTTTAATTTATTGAATTTTTTATTATTGTAAATCAATTATATTTTAAAAAATAAATTTTTAATGATTTTTAATATATTATATAAACTAAATTTAATTTCACCAATTAGATGTTGCCATGTGTCCGCCAACTAGGTTCTCAGTTAGAATTAACAGCCAGGGACCTACTACTGCAACAAAACATTAACGGTAGGCATTATTGCCGCCAAAATTTTTACATAAACATTTAAGTGCTACAAAATGAACTACATAGGCATTATTGCCGCAAATAACCCATAATTCATGGACATTTTGATTTTTTTGGGAAGTTTTACTTCATGGTCTATAATTTGTTGGAGATGGTATTTTTTTGCACTCTATGTGTTTGATAAAAATTTTGTGAGGAATGGAGTATATGGTTGGTGTATGAGTGTTCTTGGGGTGAGTTAGAATTTGTTATGTAGGAGTTGAGTTGATGCATTGTGTCACTTTGACCCCGGATTTGGGGGCATTTAAACTTCGGTATGGATTAATGTTGGCCATTGTGGTGTTTTTCTCTTAATCTTTTAATGACTAACAATGGTGTTTTTGGGTTCTTGTTCTTTATTTTTCTAATTTTTGGACAGCCATGGCTCCAAAGACAAATAGGAATCAAGCTTCTTCATCGAAGCCAATTCCCTATGATCCCCAAAGATTTGTGTCTATCGGGGCCTATGAGAGTTACTTGAATGCCATTGCTCATGACAAGGTGTGGGTCCTTGAGTGAGGATTTGATCTTCATATGCATCATGATCAACCTTTCCTCATGCATCAAATTGACTCTCGGGGTTGGGAAAAATTGTGTGCTCATCCTGAACCGGGCATTGATCCTATTGTTCGTGAATTTTATGCCAATGTTGTGGCTCATGAAAATTATAAGGTGAAAGTGAGAGGTGTCAAAGTGTCCTTCAAAGCAGCTGATATTAATAGCTATTATGAGCTACCTCACTTTCAACGTGATGAATATGGTGCGGTTAAAGATAATTTTGATCATCAAGCTATTATTGATGAAATTGCAATGCCGGGTGCTGTATGGAATTTATATAATAATGGGGTTCCTCGCTACATCAAAGTCGCTTACTTGGATAGCAATACAAAATCTTGGCAGCGGTTCATGGGGCCAAAATTAATGCCTACAGCCCAACTTGGTCATGTTGATATTCATGAAGCAATTCTTCTTTATGCAATTCTCATTGACAAAACAATTAATGTGGGGAAAATTATTCATGCTTCCGTCATCCAAAGTATGAGCCAAGTGACGAATGGATTTTATGTTCCCTCATTGATCACTGCGTTATGTAAGAAGGCAGGTGTTCCATGGGATGAGTCTGAAGACAAGGTGCATCCATTGCACATTATTGATCACAATACCCTTGATCGATTGAAGGGGAAAACCGCTGTTCAAGTTAATGATCAAGGCCAATCTTCTATTCCGGCGCCTGTTCCTCCTCTGAACGATAGTAGAAGAACCACTCAACAACGTTTACAAGCTTTGGAGCAAGAGGTTTATTATGGCTGACTTGATATTCGGGCTAATACTCAGCATATCCTGGATCACAACCAGAGGTTTGTGGAATATGCGAGATATCAGGATATTTGTTATAGGATGGATCAGGCTCATTTGAATGTGGATATGTCTACATATCCACCCGCTCCTACTTGGTTGCAGCCATACCCACCACCGGTTCCCATGCCCATGGTGCCATATCAGGCCTCTGATGATGACGATGTTGCTGGCGCGGCAGATATGGATATTCCTGAGGAGTGATGTGTTATGAGGGAGTGATGTGTGTGTGTGTGTGTGGGGGGGGGGGGGGGGGGGAGATGGGAAGAAATTTTATGTTTTGTTCTGTTATGTCTTTGTTAATTTCTTTTCTTTTCATTTTATTTAGTGTCTGTTAGTGTTCAGTTGTGTTGGTCTTGTTGAAAGCATTGGTCGAAGATAAAACTTTGAATTATGCTTAAAGTGATGTTAGACAATGAGGAATTTTGTATGATTTGTGTGCTTGACTCCTATGTGAATTGCTATTTTGATTTATGTTGTTTTTCACCCTATGCATGATTGGATTCACCACTTAAATGTGTTGGAAAAAATTTATGCTTGTTGAAAGAATTTTTTTTTTGAAGTCCCAACCACTCTAGAAATCATTAATCAATTGTTTGAGGCGAAATCATAAGTACACATGATTAGGAAGATAATTAAGGCAGTTCTTTGGATCGTTTGAGCCGTTCAAGCCAACCTATTATATGATAATCCCTAGTTTCCCATGTTTGAGCCATGATGACTATTTCTTTTCTTCTATGAACCGAAATTTTTGACCTTATACTTCCTTGAAAACTATTTCTTTTTGTAACCCATTACACCATGGTTATTTATATATGATTTTTGATCTTGTGGGATGGTTTGTTAAAAAAAAAACACTTATGGGTTATTTGTTTGGTTGTAATTTATGTATGATCTCTATTTCTCTCCTTAGAATATTATGAAGAAAAAAAAAACAAAAGAAAAAATGATTTGCAATGAAAGAAAATGCATATATGCAAATGTTGCAAAAGTATAAGTGTGGGGGAAATAGTGAGATCATTATGGAAAGAAGAGTAAGAAAAAAAAATAGGTACTTCTTGATTTGTATGGGAAAATTTGGGGCAAGTTCAAAGAATGAAATTGATGTATGCTATGGTGTGATTTGAGCTTAAATTTATCTTTCTCAACTACCCTTAACCTTAGCCTGACATTACAAGCCTATAAAGACCTTTTGATTTTTGATCATTGTGTGTTTATATTAGTGGAGAATGATTGGTTAATGTCTATGGAGTTGATGCTTTTCATTGAAAAACATTTTGGCATATAGGGACTGATTTAAAAGAAAATGATTTGGCAAGTATGGATTAAATTTGAAGCATTTGAGTTGGTGTTGTGATTAAGTGCTTAGTAAATTATTTTTGAAAATCAAATGGTAAATTACATATGGAGTTGAAATTCTAATGAGTATGAAAATCTTAATTGTTTTGGCATTACTTATTTGTGTGATTCTCAGAGACATTCAAGCTTTTGACAAGACCTTTGTTTAGTGAGTCTAGATTAGTTTGTTTTATTTTTAGTTTTGTTATTTTAGTGTTTTTCTAAGGGACTAGCAATATTCAAGTGTGGGGGAATTTGATAAGGTCATTTTTGTATTAATATTTGTTAAGTTTTTCTATGCTTGGATGGTGTTATGATAGCATTTTTAATAGTTTTAACTAAGTTTCATGATTCTACAACATATTTTCTACATTGCGTTTTATGATGATAAATCTGACATTTTGATGGCAAGTGTAGTTAAAATAAATTTTTAGGAGTATTCCAAGCTTTCGGGATTGATATGTTGAAGTGGCGGCAACGTGCAAGCTATCTAAGATCAAGAATTGAAGAAATTGGAGGTAGGCCGCGACTCATAAAACTCAGGCTGCGGCACTTTAAATGGAATTGGAGTTTCAGAATTTTTTTTCTTCCAGACAGGTCACTGCTCATAATTTTCAGGCCGCTGCCTGAGTGACAGATTTATGCATAGATTTTGTTCTAGGCCGCGACTCGCATTTTCCAGGCCGCGACTCGCGATGTCGTTTTCAGATTTTTTATTACTTTTTAATTAGAATTTAATTGAGACTATAAAGAATGATTAGGGTTAATTTGAGAGGGATTTTTTATGACGGTTTAGGAGAGAAAAAGACTGAGAAAGGGCTGAAGAGAAGACTACAAAACTACATTACTTTTGTTCACCAGTCTAGTTTCTTTTCTGTCCTTAATCTCTTTAATTTTAATTATAATTATGTTTGTGATTATGATTACTATTATGGAGTAGGTTCTTTTTCAGGTTAAGGGTTAATTCAAAACCCAAGACATGAATTCTTGATTGTTGATAATGAATATCATTCTTTAATTTCTCTCAATATTAAATTGTTTCTATTTTTCCAATTGAATGTTATGAATTTTGTGATTTCTTGTTAGGTGGCCAACTAATTAAGGTTTTAAATTGTTCAATTGTCATCTTAGAATTACTACTCACCTAATAGTTTAGGATTCTAAGTGTATGTGATAAATTGCAATTGATAGTTATGTCAAAAGAATTGTTGATTGTGATGAAAAATAGAACCTAGGTTAAATGAATTATATGCTTCATTAATTTATTGCCTAGATTAATTTGTTTCCATAGGACTTTATGCTTTATCTAAGTTAAATAGATTGTATGCTTCATAGATTTATTTCTTAGATAAAAGAGTTAATTATTGAGCGCTTCGCCTTGATTACTTATAATAGGCAGAATGAGATAATTGACTGCTTCAGCGTTATCTGCGGGGTTAATAGTTTAATTGAGAAATTGGAATAATATTTATTATTAGTGATTAGGAATGATTGTTGAGGGTGGAGATTAACCTTTAACTGTTTCTTAATATCGTAATATCAATCTTTATTTGCTTTCTAGTTTATGTTATTTAATTTTGAGTTAAAAAATAAAAATCCCCTTTTAAGTTTTAGTGTTAATTATTGAATAATAAAGTGAACGATAGTCCTCGTGGGTTCGACCTGTGCTTGCTATTATACTGAAATAATTGGAAGTATTGAAAGAAAAATCATTGTTAAATTTGTGTGGTATACGACAGCCATCAAAAAGTTAGAAATAAAATTGCAATCTAAGCCTATGTACCTTTCAAGACTCTCCGAGAATGCTTCTCCTCTCCTTTAAATAATCAAATTCAAATAATTATAAACTTAGGATATTAAAAGATCTTAATCAACTAAAATATATTTTATTTTCTAATAAAATAAAATAGGATAATTAAAATTTTAAATTCAGATAATTTAAAATTAATTAAATAAAAGATATTGCACAAAAATAAGATCTAGGGTTTGGGCACCAAGATTGGTGCCCTAGGAACCCTAGGCCAGCGACACAAGGTGCTATAGGCACAAGTGGTTCTTGGCCAGGCGTGACTGTAGCAAGGGCTTGGCTCACAGACATGGCACCAAGGGCGCAGGGGTGCGAGGCTTCTCGGCAGCTACTAGGTACGCATGGCACTGCATGTGGGATGCACCAGGCGCGTGCAGGGAGCAGGGGCTCGGGCTGGGTGACGCATGCGGGAGAAGGGAGCTCGGGGTCTGGGCACGCGCGCGAGTGAGGCAGCCATAGGGCTGGTGCATGCGGCTAGGGATTGGGCCCTAGGCTCAAGTCCTTCCAATTTTCTTTGTGTATAGATTTTCAATTTAAATTTCAAGAAATAAAATTACAAAAATCATATGCCTTTTATGGCTTACACAAGATCTAGAAAATTAAAATTCCTAACCCAATAGAAACATATAATTAACAATCCATCATTCAACAATACATTCAAAAAGTATATCCATCAATTCAATATATATATCAACATACATATAACAATTGCAAGAAACCCACCTAGTATTTAATATATATATATGTATAGACTGCTCTGGTACCAATTGTTGGTATTAAATGATCAAATCAAAGGTGTGCAACAAAATATATGGAACCATTTTAATAAATATTAATACCAGCCAGGATCAAATACATATATAAACATTAAATCATATACAAAACAGATCAATGATTATCTCTTGTAGCCTATCAAATGTCCTTGAATCTTTTTGTATAAAATCAACAATCTTCTTATCCAGTAATCTGAAAGCTCACAACTTGATCTTCCAGACAAATGCTCAAATACACAAGGATGTGTGTGAGCACGTAGGATTCAAAAGGTTGATTTATGTGACTTTCTAGATGTACTCAACACATGAGATCTAGAGAGGTTTGACTGAGAGAAGAGGTTTATAATAGTTTTCAGGTTTAGAGAAAACTATCGCTTTTGAGAGAGAGTCTAAATTTTTAATTTCATAAAATTAATGAAAAACTACTTCTGAAAGTCGCGTACTATCAGACATATATAAAATTATTTAATCTAATTAAATACTCTTTATTTCATTAAGAATAAAATTCAAATTAAAACGGATCTGATATTTATGTTTAATTATTTATTTAAATCATATTTATATTTAATTATTTATTTAAATCATATTTAAAAATATTAATTAAATAACTGATTAAAAAAATTTATTTGAAATTCAAAATTCAAATCCCGGAGATAAAAATCTCTGAGTTAGGTGCCACACACAGTGTTGTAGAGTGTGTTTTGCCCAACCCTATTAGGGTTTACCTAATTTTCTCATTTGTTTGTTCAATAAACTTTTAAGACAATATATTTATCCCAACATAAATGTCAATTAATTCAAAATTAACTTTATCTTAAAATATCAGTTTTAAATTAAATAAATTAATATCATATTCTAAATAAGATATTTATTATTCTCTCTTTATATTATTCCAAACAAGATTAATATTAATTTTAACCTATAGTTTTTCAAAATAAAAACTATAAAGTTAAATAATTAATTAATTCACAATTAATCAATTACCCATAATTATCACATAATTATTTCCTTGCCCTGGAAAATTAATTCCTTTGCAATTTAGTCATTCTCTCTACAAATCTTTCTTTTGACATCTTTTCCCTTGACAGTGTAGGACAGAGGTGATCTGGGGACCATGGACCTATAATACGAAGCTCCAATAAACCAGATTATTAATTAAACTTTTTAATTTAATAATCTTATTTATCAATTCCATGATTACTCCACTATAAATATGGAATTGCACTCTACGTATTTATAAAATTATATTTACAGAGTTTTCTCTAGTAGTCCATTGATATAATCAATATATGTAGTTCTGTCCTCCATTATTTGTTCGTTAATTAGAGATGGTCAAAATTACCGTTTTACCCTTCTAATTTCCTCTTGATCCTTAAGTACCATTAATTCACTAGCGAATAATTAATCTATAATATAATTATAGATTTGAACTCAATAACTATTCAGTTCCAAAGTCAACCCTTAAAGGAACCAATATTTGATCCGTTAATAAAGCATGGATTCCAATATTGTAATTCATGTTCCCAGCCACCCATGATATTGAATCTCCAAAACAAAAGTCACTAGCCTCATTATTCTAAGAGACCTTAACGAGTGAATCAAAAGATTCAATAAACATAAATAGGAGTTCATGAATACTCAAGATTTAGATTGATCTACAAATGATCATCTATTATGACAAGAATTAAATCTTTATGTCAAACGACAAGTTTATAAAGATAATTAATTATCATCGGTCCTGTCATATGTAATCTCTATTATATACAACACCTTTACTAAGATGTCTATCCACATCAGTAATCCGAATCTAGATTACTCGCATCTTGTATGCTTAGCAAACTGTACTGGTAACCATTCATTAAAGATTCCATACTTTAATATGTTACTGACTATTTTATTCATTATATATGATCTTAATTCTCTCGTACTAATACAAGATCATATTCTTGTACTAATAAAGCATGGTTTCTGGGACCCGCGTCGCGACCTGTTCATTAGGCGCCGCGATCCGTGTGTGCATGAAGCCCTGGGGAGGCCTCTGTTGTTTAGGCGCGCTGCGACCCTGGGGGTACAGGTCGCGACCCGTGTCCTCCATTAGGAGGGCCTAGTTCTCTGACCAAGTAGCGGTTCATGGCTCTAAAGGGCATGTCGTGACCCTAATTGAAAGAAAAGGGGGGAATAGGGCTTTAAGGCTCGGGAACTCAAATGTTAAGGCTTAGGACAGATTTTACTACCCGGATTGGTAGTATCCAAGGTCCTAGAGGCTAGAATTATATCTCAAAGTTATTTATTGGTTTAGAACTTGATGGATGGCTATTAAGAATATGTTGTGACTAAGTTTTCAGCGGGGCTCGTGTTAGAGGACTGTGCTTAGGATTGTGGTGCTCAGATAGCTAAGGATACAGGTAACAAAATTGTTGTACCTGTAGAGCAGGGCGTGGCCCTATTAATTGAATTACAGGGCGTAGCCCTAGTGTTAAGTTTAGTTTATGTTTAAATATCTATTGTTATTATGTTCTGTGATGCATATTTTTGAGTGAACGACGAAGGTCAGAAACGACAAAGGCCGGGAACAGCGAAGGCCGAGAAAGACAGGGAGGCGTGTATGGCAGGGGTCAGGATCGGTGTTGAGCACGTGACGTGCAGGTCGTTAGGGCAAGACCCTCCTAGGATGCTGGAGACATCCTCTCGGTGAAGACCGCGAATCTAGGGCCTGGAAAAGCGCCTGGGATGACATGACCGCTATGTGTTTAGCCTATTGGCTGTTTTGTTATATGTTGTTGATAGATATGCATATGTTATTTGTTTGTGTTAAGTTTTCTCGCTGGGCTTCGGTTCACGGGTGCTCTATGGTGCAGGTAAGGGCAAGGGAAAGGTCGACCAACAATGAGTACGGAGAGTGTGGGGCGACGGGTACATGTTTGGCCTGCCTGGCGACAACGACTAGGGCTATTTTTGGAAAATGTACTGTATTGGTAGATTTGTCGCCTAAGTCGATCTTAAATGTATTTTGAGATGTGAAGTATTTTCTAAATAGTATTTTGGGATCCTGAATGTATAACTCTTTATGTTTTCAATGAATTACCACATTTTTATATTAAATGCTTTTCAACGAATTTTATTACAATTTAGCCACACTTTCAACCTAAAACCTCGATTAGCGAGATAATGTCACGTTTTTAACTCACGTAGTAATGACTCTAAGGAAGTAGGGCGTTACAACTTGGTATCAGAGCGAGCCAAGGTTTATGGTTCCTGGAGATCTACTGAACATGTACGCTCGCTGCCAGTGACAAGCTCGACTTAGGGTTGGTTGGTATTTAATTAATTATATGCTTAATTACTTGTTAAAGTGCCCTGTTTGCCTGAGTGTTTATATAGAGCATGATGAATGAATTAGTATGTGCATGATGCTAGGGCATGGCCCCCTTGACTGTTGTATGCTGCTTGTGATATGTGAATTCGCTTGTTGTGATTGGTTGATGAATTTGGGAGGTGGTTTTGGATGTTGTTTTCATGCCTGATGGGCAACGTCATTGATTGCAGGCATATTGTTGTGATGCCTCGACGATCAATTAGACTCCGCGGCAATAGGGCTGAGGATAACAACCGAGGTTAGGACCCTCCACCTGCCCCACCGAATTGGCAACAACTATTTGCTGAAATGGAAGCTAGACTTCACTAAACAGAAGAAGAGCTTCGACAGTTGGGGCAATAAGCCCTTCCTCAGGGCATTGGGTTGCAGGTTCCACAGGCTGTGGCACCAGTGCCAACCCAGTCTGCTGTGGAAAATAGATGGGAACCTTTGTATGAGAGGTTCAAGAAGCAGCACCCTCCCACCTTCGAGGGTGGACCAGACCCTCTGCGGGTAGAGCAGTGGATGAACATGATTTCTTCCATCCTGGATTTCATGAGGGTGGAAGGGAATAAGAGAGTAGTCTGTGCCAGCTACATGTTGAGAGAAGATGCTCGCATCTAGTGGGATGTTGTGTTGTAGAGAAGGAATGTTGAAGTAATGACTTGGGAAGAGTTCAGAAACATATTCAATGAGAAGTATTACAGGGTCGCAGTCTGAGCTGCGAAGGTTGATGAGTTTTCCAACTTGACTCAGAACCGAATGACGGATACTGAGTATGCATTGAAGTTTGATCGCTTAGCGAAGTTTGCATTGGATTTGTGTCATCTGACACGGCACGAAGAGATCAGTTTGTGTGGGGACTGAATGTCATGATCGCCCGTGACGTCAAGATAACTTTGGATATGGGGACGACCACTTATGCACAGGTAGTGGATAAGGCCTTTACAGCTGAGGGGGCCGAGGATCAAATATGGAGAGAGGGCACTGCTAGGTGCGATGCTCGGAGGACGGTGCCTCCTTTTACTGGATCTAGTCGAGGTAGTGGCCCCAGTGAACAGAAGAGAAAGGCGCCAAACTCTTTTGTTCGTCCTAGCTCGGATAGGAGGGCATGGGGTGCTTTCAGTGGTTGTCAAGGCGGGGGAGACAACTGGAGGAGTTTCCCAGTGTGTCCACGGTGCAGACGACGACATCAGGGAGAGTGCATGATCAGGGCCTACTTTACTTTTGGGAGTATTAATCATCTGAGGAAGGACTGGCCACAGGCTAGGAAGGAAGAGCCAAAACAAAGCGACAGTCTCTCTTCTGCCAGAGTATTTACCTTGACCCAGACTAAGGCTAAGGCTAGCCCTTCAGTCGTGACATATCAAATTTCTAGTGCTGGTTCTTCTTTTACAACATTGATTGATTCAGGGGATACCCATTCATTTGTTTCTGCTAGAGTGATAGATCAGCTGTGTAGACCTAATGATTTGTATGATAGAGGATTTTAGAATTTGTTGCCAACTGGGGAACTGGTAGTCTCTAGTAGATGGGTTAGAGCATTGCATGTAGAGATAGATTGTAGGGAGTTGTCTGTGGATCTGATTGAGTTAGCGATGGATGACTTTGATATGATCCTAGGGATGGATTGGTTATCGAAGTACGGGGCGACGATTGACTGCAAGCACAAGATGGTGACCTTTGAACAAGAAGGGGAGGTACCATTTGTATTCATGGGGATAGTGAGGGGACCGCGAGTACCTATGATTTCAACACTGAAGGCTAGAGACCTGATGTAGGAGGGTTGCATAAGATTCCTAGCAAACATTGTTGATACCTCTAGAGTTATGTCGGTTGGGCCGAGTGAGACCAGACTGGTATGTGAGTTTCCAGATTTGTTCCCCGTAGACTTGCTAGGGTTGCTGCCACATCAGGAGATGGAGTTCGTCATAGAATTGGCACCATGGGTGGAGCCAGTATCTAGGACACCTTATAGAATGGCTCTGGAAGAGTTGAAGGAACTGAAGATTCAGTTGCAAGAGTTACTGGATTTGGGATTCATCAGACCGAGTTTTTCACCATGGGGTGCTCCAGTGTTGTTTGTTAAGAAGAATGATGGATCCTTAAGGATGTGTATTGATTACAGAGAGTTGAACAAGCTGACCATTAAGAACAAGTACCCACTACCCAGGATCGACGACTTGTTTGACCAGCTACAAGGGAAGACAGTGTTCTCTAAGATTAACCTTTAGTCAGGCTACCACCAATTAAGGATTAAAGAGGAGGACATACCAAAGACCGCTTTCCACATGAGGTATGGACACTATGAATTCCTGGTTATGTCATTTGGATTAACCAATGCCTTATGGATTTGATGAATAGGGTCTTCAAGGACTATTTGGATAAGTTTGTGGTTGTGTTCATTGATGACATACTGGTATACTCTCAGTCAGAGACAGAGTATGAACAACATCTACGCCTGGTATTACAACTGTTGAGGGAGCATAGGTTATATGCCAAGTTCAGCAAGTGTGAGTTTTGGCTATCGCAAGTAACATTTCTGGGTCATATTGTCAGTAAGGAGGAGATTCTGCTTGACCCAAGTAAGATTGAGGCAGTGAGGGATTGGCCCATGCCGAGTAGTGTACCGGAGGTTAGGAGCTTTTTGGGATTGGTAAGGTACTATCGGCAGTTTGTCGAGAAATGCTTTAGAATAGCCACACCATTGACTGAGTTGACGTGTAAGAAGATTAAGTATGTGTGGAATTGAAGTGGTGATTGATCATCGCTCCAGTATTGAGTTTGCCATCAGACATTGAGAAGTTTGTAGTCTATTGTGATGCTTCCAGACAGGGTTTAGGGTGTGTACTGATGCATGCCGGAAAGGTAATAGCCTACGTGTCTAGACAGCTGAAGGAGTATGAGCGGAGATATCCCACACATGATTTAGAATTAGCGGCGGTGGTATTTGCACTTAAGGTTTGGAGACATTATTTAAATGGCGAGAAGTGTGAAATATACATCGACCATAAGAGTTTGAAGTACTTCTTTACTAAAAGGGCTCTTAATATGCACCAGAGATGTTGGCTGGAATTGGTAAAGGATTACGATTGTGATATTCTATATCATCCTAGGAAGGCCAATGTGTTGCCTGACGTGCTGAGTCAGAAGGTCCCTGGACAGTTATTCAATTCGAGGCATATATCAGATAAGTTAGGTGAAGAAATGACTATAGCGGGTATAGAGTTGGTGGTTGGTCAGTTAGCCAACATCACTCTACAGCCTATGCTCCTTGAGAGGATCAAGGAGGCACAGGGGGAGGATCCCCAGTTGAGAGGGCACAAAGAGAGCGTCTTAGTCGGAGCGGCTAAAGATTTCTCTATTTTGGGGATAGGACTACTGAAGTACAAAGGCCGGATTTGCGTTCCGATGGATTTGGGTATCCGGTGAGAGATTCTGGATGAGTCTCACACTACTCCCTATTCTTTACATTCGGGTACGACGAAGATGTACCAAGATTGAGAACTCTGTATTGGTTGCCGGGAATGAAGAGAGATGTGGTGGATTATGTGGCCAAGTGTTTGACTTGTCAGCAAATAAAGACTGAACATCAGAGGCCAGTAGGATTGTTGTAGCCTCTAGGGATTCCGGACTGTAAATGGGAGGATATCACCATGGACTTCGTGGTTGGATTATCGAAGACAGTGGGACAACATGATTTCGTGTGGGTGATTCTGGATAGGTATACCAAATCTGCCCACTTTTTGCCTGTGAGGACGACTTATACTGTGGAGCAGTATGGTGAATTGTATGTGAAATAAATCGTGCGACTACATGGGGCTCCGAGGTCAATCGTATCTGACAGGGACCCTACCTTCACCTCTAAGTTTTGGGAAAGCCTGCAAAAGGCTATGGGTACACAGTTGTGGTTTAGCACCACTTATCATCCTTAGACGGATGGACAGTTTGAGAGGACAATTCAGATACTGGAGGATATGTTACGAGCCTGTGTGCTGGATTTTGGAGTAAGTATCTCCCTTTGATTGAGTTTTCGTACAATAACAGTTATCAAGAGACTATCGGAGTGCCTCCGTATGAGATATTGTATGGAAGGAAGTGTAGATCACCCATCCATTGGGATGAGACGGGTGAGAGGAAATATCTAGGTCCTGAGGATGTTCAGAGGACCAATGAGGCGATTGAAAAGATTAGAGCTCCAATGCTCACCTCCCAAAGTCGCCAGAAAAGTTAGGCAGACTTGAGATGTAGGGGCGTGAAGTTTCAAGTCGATGACCATGTGTTTCTCAGAGTTTCTCCCTTGAGAAGGGTGAAATGGTTTGGTGTTCGGGGCAAGCTGAGCCCTAGGTTTGTTGGCCCCTTTGAGATTCTGGAACAAGTTGGAGAGGCAGCTTACAGATTGGCGATGCCTCCAGCTCTATCAAGGGTTCACATTGTGTTTCATGTATCCATGCTCTAGAAGTATGTATCAGATACTATGCACGTGCTGAGTTATGAGAACTTAGACCTAGATCAGGATTTATCATATGAAGAGAAGCCGGTTCAGATTCTCGACCGAAAGGATAAAGTCTAGCAGAGCAAGATCATCGCCTTAGTGAAAGTGTTGTGGACGAACAACAAAGTGGAGGAGGCAATTTGGGAACATGAGATGGATATGCAGAATCGGTATCCCGAGTTATTCAGGTAATTTTGAGGACGAAATTTCTGTAAGGAGGGGATAGTTGTAACGTCCAAAATTTTCTAATAAGGTTTAGGGCCTTGATTAGTGTGCCAGGAGTGCAATAACTGATTTAATTACGTTATTATATGAGTTTGGTGATTATGTGATTAGAAATGCATGTTTAGGTGAATTAAATATACATGTGGACCTAATTTGGTTATTAGGGGCATATTTTTAATTTTAGCTCGTTGAGGGCATAAATGTAATATTTGTGTATATTGTGATTGATACCACGAGTGAGTGGTGATATATTTGTGATGTACGATCCGAGATGGTCCTAGGGATCTAGAAAGTCACAACGGGTTAAATACCCGGCTCGGGAGGAGCCTATGGATATTTTGGGAATGTTATATGTGTTCGAGAATTACCGAGTAACGGGTAGTAGTTTAGCAATGATTTGGACATGTTGAGATTAAATGGGGATTTATAGGAACACTCAAGGAATTAGCAGGACACGATAAATGACAGAATTGCCCTTAGTGGCACTTAAGGATGTAGATAGGCTTAAGGGGGGAAATTTAGACTTTTTGGAAAAAGGATATACACGGTTTAGGGAGCTAAGACTCTAGAAGGACTTAGAGGAAAACAAAAGGAAAAGGAAATCACATCTCTCTCTCTCTCTCTCTCTCATTCACCTTACCTTCTCTCCCTATGGTTCTTGGTGTTTGAAGAATTTTTGAAGAATTTTAGGCTTGAAATTCAAGGGTTCAAGGCTGGAACTTGGGAGGCTAGAAGCTTGGAACTCAGGGAATTAGTTAAGTTCAAAGGTAACTTCTTAAACCTGATCATCAAGTTGGATTCTATTGGTTTTGTTGTTAGAACTTAGGCTTGCGTGAATATGGATTCCAAGGTTTGTTTTGGATGTTTGATGGGTGTAAGAATTTGTTTATGAGTTTGTTAGGATGTTTAGGCTATATTAGTATGAATTCTGGGCTTAATTCCAAGGTTGGCTAAAGTTTGTTGTGTGAATTATGAGTTTAAGCTTAGGGAAAAACTTGAGAAATTGGCTGGTTTCTGGGTTTCTGGGACTTGCGCCGTGACTTTGTTCATCAGGCGCCATGACCCGTATGTGCGTGAAGGCCTGTGGAGGCCTCTGTTCTTCAGGCGTGCCGTGACCCTAGGGGTGCAGGTCACGACCTGTGTCCTCCACATGGAGGGCATAACTCTATAATCAAGTAGCAAGCCGACGAATTTTACTACCTGGATTGGTAAAATCCAAGGTCCTAGAGGCTAGAATTATATCTCGAAGTTATTTATTGGTTTAGAACTTGATGTATGGCTATTATGAATATATTGTGACTAGGTTTTCAACGAGGCTCGTGTTAAAGGACTGTGCTCGGGATTGCGGTGCTCAGCTTGCTTGGGACACAAGTAAGAAAATTGTTGTACCTGTAAAGCAGGGCGTGGCCCTATTAATTAAATTATAGGGCGTAGCCCTAGTGTTTAAGTTTAGTATATGTTTAAATATATGTTGTTATTATGTTATGTGATGCATATTTTTGAGTGAACGGCGAAGGTCGAGAACGACGAAGGTCGGTGTTGAGCACATGGAGTGCAGGTCGTTAGGGCGAGACCCTCCAAGGATGCTGGAGACATCCTCTCGGTGAAGACCACGAATCCAAGGCTTGGTAAAGCACCTGGGATGTCATGGCCGCTATGTGTTTAGCCTGTTGGCTGTTTTGTTATATGCTGTTGATAGATATGCATATGTTATTTGTTTTGTGTTAAGTTTTCTCGCTGGGCTTCGGCTCGTGGGTGCTCTATGGTGTAGGTAAGGGAAAGGGAAAGGTCAACCAACCATGAGTACGGAGAGTGTGGGGCGACGGGTACATGTTCGGCCTGCCTGGTCGCCACGGCTAGGACTATTTTTGGAAAATGTACTGTATTGGTAGATTTGTCGCCTAAGTCGATCTTAAATGTATTTTGAGATGTAAAGTGTTTTCTAAACAATATTTTGGGATCCCGAATGTATAACTCTTTATGTTTTCAATGAATGACCACATTTTTATATTAAATGCTTTTCATTGACTTTTATTACAGTTTAGCCACATTTTCAACCTAAAACCTTGATTAGCAAGCTAATGGCGCGTTTTGAACTCATTTAGTAATAGCTCTAAGGAAGTAGGGCGTTACAAAGCTATAAGAATATGTGTGCTTGGTTAAAATTCTCTTTTTATTTACATGGGTCCACTTAAATAATTGAGAGCTTTATCATGATTTTTAATAAATTTTGTGTGATTGAATATTATTTATGCTTGATGAATTTTTAAAATATAATAAAATAAAAATTCAAATTGGTTTTATCCTAGATTTTGTTTGCTTGCCATTTGAGACAAAATCTTTCATGATGCATGCTTAGGAAGATGATTTAGGCAATTATTTGGAACGTTTGAGCCTTTCAAGCCAACCTTGATTTATTAAATCCATAGTTACCCAATTTTGAGCCTAATTTGATTATTTTTGTTTGACACTTATTTTGAGCTTATTTGAAGCTTTGTTAGTTTTCCTTCCCTTTGATATACCATGAGCATATGAAAAGTGATTGGGGGATGGTTTGTAATGGGGATTTATATGTGGAAATTTGTGTTTGTAATAGAAGAAGAAAAATTAAGAGAAAAAAGTATATTGAATATGAACTACACTCCAGTTGAAAGAAATAAGTTTGGGGGAGTGTACTATCATTATAATAAAAAAATAATAAGAAAAAAAATCAGTTTATGAATTTTCTCTCAATGTAAGAAAATTGGGGAAATTTGGGATTGTTTTTAGGGTTTGTTAGTTGATACAAGATTGATTTGTTTGGTTTGTGTGCTTATGCTATATTTGAGCCTAAATGCCTTTACCTAAGCCCTTCAATTATAAGCTGTGATAGTCCTATTGATTTATGAGCATGTGTTTTCTACATTAGTGGAGATTAGTAAGTATAGCAAGCTTATGGGATAATGATATTAATTGATTGTAATGAAAAAAATTTGGTTAGCATGAATTGATTTGAATGCATTTTATTTATTAATCATGCTTTTTGAGAGCTTTCATTTTTATTTTGACTTAAGTGAATTGGAAGAATATTTTGACTTAAATTCTGGATTATAAGTTGATTTTCCTAATGATTATACAAGTGTGTTAGTCATCATAGCTTGAGGCATGAAGTATTGCTGTCGGCTTGATTCGATTGTGTTGGTTGTTTAGGTTTTGAGTTTTGTCTATCCATTGTTGTGTTCTTTGTTCGAGGGTGAGCAAGGATTGAGTTTGGGGGAATTTGATAAGTTTAGTTTAGGGTAGTTTTAGAGTGTGTTTTAGTCTTAGTTTCGAGTCAAATTGTGAGTTTTGTGCGGTATTATGCTCGTGCTTGTCTTGTTTTTAGGTTGTTGCTATGAATTTGCGAATGGAGAGGAAAATAGTGGATTTAGTGATGAAATTGGGTATTTTGGGGAGCTTTTGGCTATTTTGTGTGAGTTTGGGAGAGCCGGGAATATTCGGGATAAATCTAGTGCTAAACAAAGATTGAAAAAGACTGTGAAAGGACAAAGGATCCCAGAAGTCGCTACTTGGACACTTGGGTCATGACATGCATGGAGGCAGAGGCAACTTAGTAAAGGGAAGCAAAAAGACACGGGTCGCGACTTGGTCTATCAAGTCGCGGTGCCTGAACTTCCATAGACGGAGTGAAGTGCACAAATACGGGTTGCGACTCATAAACAAGCAAGTCGCGACCTGCCTCACCAAAAGGGAAAACATGTTTTTTTTTTAAGTGCAAATTTTAGGTCATTTGAGGGAGGTTTTTTTCATTATGAGATTACCAGATGTTTAACTCTAATACTCTATTTCTCTTCAGTTTTATGTCATTTTTTTAGTAGCTTAATTCTATGTTTCTGAATATTTATTTTATTGTGTTAATCATGTATGTTATGAACTAATTTTTTTTTCTAGGGTTTAATGTAGTCACTTGGATATTTGTTAATTTTCTATGAAGTTCATTTAATTTCTCCTTCTTCTATCCTCTTTGTATATGATTTGTGATTAATGCGTGTGGATAATTGATCACTATTTACATGATTTATGATTTTGATTCAAGATCCGAGAAGGAAGAGTTGAATATTATATAATCACATAGATGTAAATTTCTTATAAGACGAGAGTACCTGTAGGGTTTCTATGCTTCATGCCTGCTATATGTTAAAACTTATCACATATATGTAGAAAGTTTGCATATAGGATGAGATCTTTTTGTCTTGAAATAGAATTAGGATTGTTTTAGTTAACCCACTATTAGGATAGAAATTGAAGAATTATATGCACTGATTAGTAACTTTAACAGGTTGAAAAGTTAATGAAGTTAATATCCTAGGTTTTTAATCATTGAATCAATCTTTATAATTGCACAGTTTATTTCAATTTTAAGTTTTAGTTTAAAAATCACTCTAATTTTGACAACTAAATAGAAAGCTAGAATTGGTTATTGTACCTTGATTGATAGTATCCGTGGGAATGATTCTTATTTATTATCTATATTACTTGAATCGATTGCGTATACTTGCGAATTATATTTTAGCTATCAGTAGACCCGACTAAGGTTGAAGCAATTAGGGATTGGCCGAGGCCAAGGAATTCCTTGGAGGTCAGGAGTTTCCTTGGGTTGGTAGGGTATTATCGACGCTTTGTGGAAGGATTCTCAAAGATTGCTACACCATTGAAAGAATTGACACTGAAGAACTTGAAGTTTGTGTGGTCAGACAGATGTGAGAATATCTTCCAGGAGTTGAAGCGATGATTGATTACTTCTCCGGTGCTGAGCCTTCCTTCAGATGGGGGTAAGTTTGTGGTGTATTGTGATGCATTGAGACTGGGGTTAGGATGTGTGCTGATGCAGACTGAGAAGGTCATTGCCTACGCATCACGAAAACTGAAGGAATATGAACAACAATACCCTACTCATGATTTGGAGTTAGTAGCGGTGGTATTTGCAATGAAAGTATGGCGGCACTATTTGTATGGAGAAAAGTGCGAGATATACACCGATCATAAGAGTTTGAAGTATTTTTTTACCCATAATGACTTAAACATGAGACAGAGACATTGGCTAGAGTTGGTAAGGGTTATGACTGTGAGATTCTTAACGATCCAGGGAAAGCAAATGTAGTGGTAGAAACTTTGAGTCGGAGAGGCCCAAGACAATTGTTTAGTTCAAAGCAGATATCTAAGGAGTTGTCGAAAGACATGACTAGAGCAATGATAGATTTGGTGGTGGGCCGATTGGACAATATTATCTTGTACTCCACTCTTTTGGAGAGGATAGAGGAGGTCCATATGAGTTATTCTCAGTTGATAAAACTTAGAGAGGATGTCCTAGATGGAGTAGCTAAGGACTATTCCATTATAGAGACGGGTCTGCTGAGATACAAGGATCAGATTTGTGTTCCGAAGGACGTGGGTATTAGGCGAGAGATCCTTGATGAGTCTCATACGATACCATACTCATTACATCCAGGCACCAAGAAGATGTACCAGGATCTAAGGTCATTGTATTTGTGGCCTAGGATGAAGAAAGATGTGGTTAACTATGTGGCGAAGTGTCTAAATTGTCAGTAGGTGAAGGCTGAACACCAGCGACCAGCGGGTTTGTTACAGCCTCTAGGTATTCCTGAGTAGAAGTGGGAAGACATTACTATGGATTTTGTAGGAGGCTTGCTCAGGACAGTGGGGCAACATAACTCGGTATGGGTGATAGTAGACCGATATACCAAGTCATCTCATTTTCTGCGAGTGAGAATAAACTATACCGTGGACAAGTATGCAGAACTATTCGTGAGAGAGATTGTACGTCTCCATGGGGTTCCAAAATCTATAGCGTCGGACCAGGATACCATTTAAACCTCCATGTTTTGGGGAAGCATGCAAAAGGCTATGGGGATTCAGTTGAAGTTCAGTACAACTTATCATCCTCAGATAGATAGGCAGTCGGAGAGGACGATTCAGATATTGGAGGACATGCTTAGAGCATGCTTACTAGATTTTGAGGGGTCCTAGAGTAAGTATCTTCTGTTGATTGAGTTTCATACAATAACAACTATCAATCAACGATTGGGGTATCCCCATATGAGATGATGTATGGCAGGAAGTGTAGGTCACCCATTCATTGGGATGAAATGGGAGAGGGGAAGTATTTGGGTCCTAAGATGGTTCATAGGACTAATGAGGTTATTAAGAAGATTAGAGCTTGAATGCTCACCTCACAGAGTAGACAGAAAAGCTACGTCGACCCTAAGTGTAGGAACGTTGAGTTCCAGGTAGGGGACCACGTATTTCTATGAGTTTCACCATTGCAGGGAGTAAAAAGGTTTGGGAGGAAGGGCAAGCTTAGCCCTAGGTTTGTAGGACCTTTTGATGTCCTAGAAAGGATCATGCAAGTAGCCTATAGATTGGCTTTGCCCAAGTTATTATCAGGAGTTCATGATGTGTTTCACGTCTCCATGCTTTAGAAGTATGTGTCGGACACAACCCATGTGTTGGGTTATGAGGATTTGGAGATATAGACAGATGTGTCTTGTGATGAGAGACCAGTTTAGATCCTAGATAGAAAAGACAAGGTTTTGAGGAACAAGACGATTCCTCTAGTTAAAGTTCTGTGGAGGAACAACAAGGTCGAGGAAGCAACCTGAGAGCTAAAGTCAGTTATGTTGAATCAACATCTCGAGTTGTTCAGGTAAATTTCTAGAGCGAAATTTTCAGTAGGATGGGATAGTTGTAACGTCCCAAATTTGCCAATAAGGCTTAGTGCCTTGATTAGTGTGACGGGAGGGCATAATTGAATTTATATGAGAATTATATGAAATTAATTGAATATTGTTGATGGTAAGAACTCGTCAATGAATTAAGGTCGGAAAACTCAACGACTTAACAAGAAACTTATGAACTTAGAAGAACTTGTTAGAAACTCAGAGAAAAATTGTAGAAGAACAATGGAAGAAAACTTGCATATTTCTCTAAGAGTAGTCTGTTGTTACAAGTATTTTCCCACCCTTTTCTCAGTTGAAGGAAGATCATATTTATAGGGGAGCTCTAATGGCTCTTAGTAAAAAAACGTTCCCAAGGGGACAAAGAGGTGGTGGTAGGATAAGGCACTTTAGAGGATCATGAAGCAGGTGTCTGTGGTGTCAGGCTCCAGGCTTGCCGGGCTAGACATTTATCGGAGGAGGTGTGCCTCCTCTTAGTACTTTGTATGACCACTACTCTCCTGACTTATGTACATCCACTACTCTTCTGATGGTCATGTTTGGTTTGTACTTCGTACTACTTAGGCCTTTTTTGTACTTCTACTTTGTCTATATCTTGAGAGCTTGAGTGTAAGATGCTCATAGCTTGAATCTGAGGAGAGACTATGCCTTCAGGTTGTATGGACCTATTAGGCCTATTTACTCTCAAAATCAATGGTGGTCCTAAGCTTGTACTCCAAGGTTGTTGAGGTCCTTTGAATAACCCCCTAGCCTCTAGGAAGCTTCACATGCATTCTATGGTCTTGAGTAGGGTCAAACTGGGGCTTGGGCTTCAGGGGGGCCTTGATATCGCCCCCTCAGGCTGAGGAGGCCCCCCAGGTCGCCCCTGGGGGTCCTAGTGGGCGTGGCCTTGGTCTTGAGGCTCTTCCCGCCATCTTGAAGCTCCTCTTGGACGCCTGTCTCTTGCATGGCTTCGCTTGTCATTTTTCCATGCTCACATTAGTTGCTTAGTAAACAATAAAATCCATGGAGGCTTGAGCTCGCCCCCAAGCTCCAGGGAGGCTTAAGCTCGCCCCAAGCTCTACGAACGTGCGAGTTTGATCCTCGAGGCTTTTCCTATCTCTTGGGACTCCTCTTGGGTGTTTTACTTAATGTGGAATTTTTACATCCACATATATATGTGTGATTATGTGGCATATATGGATTATAGCGTGATATGAATACTTATGCATGTTTATGTGTATTAAATATGCACGTGGGCCCGTTTTTGTTAATACGGGCATTTTTGTAATTTTGACCCTTTGAGGGTATAATTGTAATTATATGTGTTATGTGATTGAGACCACATTACTATGTGGATATATTTGCGATATTTGGCACGAGGCTATCCTAGTGAGCGAGTTAGCAGAAAAGTCACAACAGAGTCAAATACCCGGCTCGGGGTGAGCCTAGGGGTATTTTGATAATTTAGTGAATTGTCCATGTTATCAGGGAATTGGAATTAATTTGGTGATTACTTGGGTATGTCAGGATTAATTGGGAATTTATAGTGTTATTTGAGGATTAACGGGAATTTTGGGGAAAATGACTAAAATACCCTTGGGTTGGATAAAGGGCATTTCCATAGCTAGGGGTAGGATGGTCATTTTGACCCATGGGCTAAGCCAAGTTAGCCAAGAGCTGAGGCCTTGGGAGCATTCATGTAACCTCTCTCTCTCTCTCCCTTTCACTTGTGTTTTGGTTCCAAGAGAGAACTTGGAAGTTCTTGATGATTCTTGAGTCTAGAAGGGGGCTTGTGGGAATTGGAGCTTGCTTAAGGAGATGTAGAAGTTGTAAAGCTTGGGGTCATAGCTGGGATTCACAATTCTAAGAGGTAAGTTTAACTCTAAAGCTTCTTAAGTTTTGTTCTTGGGCATCCTTGAGGAATTTGTGTTTCTTGATGATGGAAAGTGTCTTAGAGGTTTTAAGTTGTTGTTTATGTTAGGAGTGTGTCCTAAAAGCATGTAAAGACATTTGTTTTTTCTGTGAATAAATAAATAAAATGGTTTATTATTATTGTCATATTTAGATTGTTAAATTATTGTTTGAATAATTTTGTAAATATCAGAAAAATTCCATATTCATTATTGAGGATGTGATATTGTATTAGTACGAGATAATTAAGATCACATGAATGAATAAAAATGGTCAACAACGACAAATTAAAGTTATGGAATTCTTTAATTGGAGTTGTAAGTACGGTTTACTGAGTATCATAATGATACAAATAATCTAGATTCAGATTATTGATGTGGAAAGACATCTCAGTAAAGGTGCTTTATATAATATGATTATATATGACATGGACCGATATGAATTAAAGTCTTTATCCAAAAACCATTTAACAACAAAGACTTGTAATTCATATCATAACAGATGATCATTTATAGATCAACCTAAATCCTGAGTGTTCATGAACTCCTATTCATGTTTATTAAATCTTTTGATTCACTCGTTAAGGTCTCTTCAAAGAATGAGGCTAATGACTTTTGTTTTGGAGATTTAATATCATGGATGGCTGGGAACATGTATCAACAACAAGGAATCTAATCTTTCCTAACGGATCGTATATTAGTTCCCTTAAGGGTTAATTCTGGAACTGAATGATTTTGAGCTCAAATCTATAATTAGATTATAGATTAATTATTCACTAGTGAATTAATGGTACTTAAGGAATAAGAAATAAATTAGAAAGGTTAAATGGTAATTCTCCCATTCTAATTTATGAACTAATTAATTAGAGGGTTGAACTATTGTAAGATGGTTATATCAATGGATAACTTAAGAAAAAGATTTCTGTAAAAGTATATCTATAACATAAAGAGTGCAATTCTGAATTTATAGTGGAGTAATATCAGAATTAATAAATTAACTATTATAATTAAAGAGTTTAATTATTTAGTTTCAATTTATTGGAGCTTAATGTTATAGGTCCATGGTCCCCAGAATGGCTCAAACAATCACTGTCAAAGGCAAATACAAAAATGGGTAAAAAGGACTTATGTGATAAGTAAAATATTTTTCTATGTATCAAACATAATTATTGTTTAATTATGTGTAATTAATTAATTAAGAATTAATTAATTATTTGATTTAACAAAAATATAATTAATTTTGAATTAATTTATTTTTGGGATTTTTGGTATTTAAATAATAATAAAAATTGGGAAAAATCACATGCATGCACATGCATGTGGTACACATGTGGCACAGTGCACATGCACTGTGCTACACGCATAAGAGATAGACTTGGTCTCTTGATTCCACAATTTTAGTTATTTAAATATTAAATAAATAATGAGATATTTTGATTTGATTTAAATATTATTATTTAAACAAAAATCTGATAACTGATTAGTTATTTTGAATTTGTTTAAAATAACAAATATTTTAATATATTGGATATTATTAAATATTGGATATCAGTTTTCATAGAACGTAAGTTTTCAGGGATAGAAAAATATCTAGGATTCTCTCAGAGAAAAAGATAAGTGACAAAACAAAGGTCATTGTTCTTCACAAAACCTAGGTCCAAACTTTATCAGATCTCATGTGTTGAGAATATCTGATAAATAGTTATTGCCTATTATTTGTATAGCGAGCCCACACTCGTTCTTTGGGTGACTGAGAACATTTTGGAAGATCTTGGTGTGAGATCTCAAGGATTCAGCCATACGAAAAGATAGCAGCAAGGAAGGACCTGAGGTAATGTTTCTATTCTTGTCCTTGATTCAATATATATATATGAGTGTGAAGAAGTAGATCTAGAAATCTTATGGGATTAATCTGACAATTTGATTGTTGTTCCGCTGCGCATAATCTCTGATTTGATCAATAAAAACCAACAGTTTATTGTCTTCTCAGTTGCTGGAATAGTTTGGGTGGTCAATTTGGGGATGGAAACTGAGTTTGGAGAGGATTTGGGAGAGATTACGATTTCTGAAATCACTAACTTTTCTGGGTTCAAGGGATTGCACTGCGGCGCTGTTCTTGGAGCACCACGACCCGCATGAACTCATGGGGCTAGGGTGGTTGTTTGAATTGCCTTAGCACCGAGGCGCTGGGTGGGCTGCACCGTGGCATGTGTCTAGGGAAGTAAGGGAATTTTCTCTCTGACTTGTAGAGGGCCACGACGCTTGTGTAGGGTACCTCAGCTCAAATTGAGGATTTTGGCCAAATTGGGTTTTTAAGCTCGGGAACTCAAACCTAATGGCTTTGGAAGGGTTCTACTACCCGGTTAAGTAGAATTCGAGATCTCAGAGTGTAATGCCCCGACTAATTCTAAGACCTCGGACCATTAAAACAACTAAGATATATTTACTATTTTGGAATATCTCAAGAAATAATAGAACTTTATTAAAAATCCAAAATACGTGATCCCATTGTTTAATACATAAAAACATAAAGAAAACATAACCTTTAATTAATTATTTAAATACTAACTGCGGAAAGCATAAATACATAAATTAAAAAGACTTGAAACAAAAACTTCATCCTCGATCTTCTAGGAGTCCATTCAATCAATCCATTCCAAGGACACATGCCAAGCTGCCACGAATCCATCCCGCCTTCCAAGCTCATTTTCCTGGACCATCTAAAATAAAAAGAATGAACCTAATGCCCAGCAAGGAAAATCTACTAAAAACATATATCATAAATCATATACTATAAAATATATGACGTAAAAACGTAAATCATAAAAACATAGGACTATAATATTAATGGGCATTAACTCATTACCGTAGCATGTGATAAAACCATCTAGGTCCTCAGTCTACTAATCGAGGTAGGTTAGATCACAAGGTAGTATATGATAACCCATCTAGGTCCTCTGTCTACTAATCAAGGTAGGGTAAATCATAACTCTAATCTACGATAATGATAAAAATCTTGAGATTTGCTATCTAAGCAACTATAAGTCCCAAGTGACTACAAAACATATTCATACATATATATATATAACATATCAACTTAACATAACATATCAAAACACATATATCTAACCTATTTTCCTTACCAAAATCTGGGATATTGGAGACAAGAACGGGATTGGGAAACTCCTAAAATCAACAGTAAGAATCATGAGTATTTCTAAAGAATTGGAGATGAAAAAGAGATCTAAACCATCAAGAAAGAAACTTACTGAAAACCTTAAATTTCAAGAAACTTAAACACCTAACAAAAAGCCATAATAACGAGTTAGGATCTGAAGGAAAATGAAAGAAAACTAAAGAATTATGATGGACTAAACCTGAGGATAAGAATACCTTGGATGGACAAGAACTCCGATCTACACCTCGATACCAAAATATCACTCTATCTCACATCCCATGTGTTTAGAAAAGCTTAGATTGGAAAAGCTTTTAACCCAAAACCCTAGTGTTTTTTCTCTAAAATAAACTTAGCAGCTTAGAGGCTTTGAAGAATGCTTGAATGATGAGTGAAATGGATAAGTACTATGTCCTATTTATAGAGTTCAAGGAGTGAAACCAACCCCTTTTAAAAAGAATAAATAAATGAATATAATTTGAATAAATTTGAATTTTCTTTTCAACAAACGCCCATAACTCGGTCAAAAACGTTCACGAGTAAGTCCAAGTTTTTGAGGGCTGTTTCTTGTTCGGTTCTACAAAGTTTCAAAAAAAAAAATAACCCAAGTGCCGATATATCGCCTATACCTATGCCCCAAGCTTCCATGGTTTCGTTCGTGTGAAGTCGACGTGTTTTCTGTATCATCCATAAGAGATATATCGGCCCCAATAGCTACGATATATCGGCATACGTTGATGTTTTAAACACGTTTTTGCACTCTTTCAGCATATTTTGAATTTTTTTAAACAACTTTGACTAAGTAAAACGTGATCCTAACAGTTGCTGGAAGGTTCTAGAGCTTTTAGATCTATCCTTTATTAATTTAATCATCTAAAATGCTTAAGTCCTTAATAAATATGCATGTGACAAGTGTCACGTTCTTAATTATTCTATCTAAACCTTAGGTTTTAATATATATCATTTCTAGAACCAGCTATATTAATCAAACCTTATGTTATAGTTAATATTTCTAAACTATAGGTTAAATTTGTAAAATGTGTAACTATTTCTTTGAGTTTCCAACTAAATCCCGGCTTAAACCAATAACCACGAAAACTAAGCTACTACTATTACTACTATCTAGCTAAGTAAAATTCTGGGACACTATAATTCTCCCCTACTTAAAAGAATTTCGTCCTCGAAATTTACTTACCAAGCAATTCTGGATACCGTGCTAGGATGTCTTCCTCCAACTCCCACGTTGCCTCCCGTTCTGTACTATTACTCCATAGGACCTTGACTATTGGAATATTTTTAGACTGTAATTCTTTCATCCCCTTCTCTAGGATGCTAACCGGTCGTTCCTTGTAACTCAAGTCTTTCTAAAGTGTTAAAGTATAATACTTGAGGATGTGAGATGGGTCTGGCACATATCTACGCAGCATCGAGATGTGAAGTACATTGTGGCTTTCTGCTAGAGCTGGTGGTAGGGCTAATCTATATGCTACTGTTCTCACCTTGTCCAATATCTGAAAAGGACCTATAAACCGGGGACTAAGTTTGCCTTTCTTCCCAAACCGCTTCGCTCCCTTCATAGGAGATATCTTTAAAAAGACTTGATCTCCGACTTTGAATTTCACATGTCATCTCTTGGCATCTGCATAACTCTTCTGGCGACTCTGAGCAATGAGCATACGCTTTATAATCAGTGCCACTGCATCCTAAGCCTCTCTAACAACTTTAGGTCCAAGAAGTTGTCTTGCTCCTACCTTGTCCCAATGTAGCAGCGATCAACACTTTCTTCCATAAAGTAACTCATACGGTGCCATATCGATTATTGCCTGGTAGCTATTATTGTAGGAGAACTCTATAAGTGGCAAATACTTACTCCACGATCCTCCGAAGTCTAGTACACAAGCGCACAATATATCTTCTAAAATCTGTATGGTATGCTCGGATTGACCGTCGGTCTGAGGAAGAAATGTCGTACTGAGACTTAGCTTGGTACTCATGGCTTGCTGCAAGCTTCCCCAAAATCTTGATGTAAACTCCGATCCTCTATCAGATACTATGGTCTTAGGGATTCCATCCAGTCGTACTATTTCACGAACATAAATGTTTGCGTACTGTTCTACATTGTACGTAGTCTTGTCTGGCAGGAAGTGAGCTGACTTGGTGAGTCTATCTACCATAATCCAAGTCGAGTCGTGCTGCTTATTTGTTCGTGGTAATCTTATCACAAAGTCCATGGCTATGTCTTCCCACTTCCATTCCATAATACTAAGCAGTTGCAATAAGCCTGTAGGTCGCTGATGTTCCGCATTCACTTGCTGGCATATAAGGAATTTTGACACATATTCTGCTACGTCTTTCTTCATTCCCGGCCATTAATACAACGCCTTAGGGTCGTGAGTCATCTTGGTCGACCCCGGGTGAACTGAGTATGGGGTAGTGTGTGCCTCTTCTAAAATCTTTATCTTAATTCCATGGTCATTCGGCATGCATACCCGGCCCTTATATCCCAAGAAACCCTGTTCTGATATAGAGAAATCTGTGGTCTTGCCTTCCTTGACTGCAGCTATATGCGATACTAACGTGTCATCATGCCCTTGCTCGATCCGTATATCTTCTAATAGACTTGACTGGATGGAAAAGTTAGCCAGTTGACCAATGACTACTTCTATTCTGACATTAATCAGCTCTTGCTGTAGCGGCTTTTCTATTCCAGATAATGCTGCTAGATTTTCGTAACTCTTCTAGCTTAATGCATCTACAACTACATTTTCTTTTCCTAGGTGGTATAGGATTTCGCAGTCTTAATCCTTTACTAGTTCTAACGACCTGCGCTGCCTCATGTTGAGCTCTTTCTGCGTGAAGAAATACTTTAAGCTCTTGTGATCCGTATAAATCTCACATTGTTTTCCATAAAGATAGTGGCGCCAGATTTTCAATGTGAAGACCACCACTTCCAACTCCATATCATGCGTTGGATAGCATTACTCATATTCCTTTAGCTGCCTTGAGGTGTAGGCTATTACTTTGTTATTTTACATCAGCACACAACCCAAACCTTACTTCAACGCATCACAGTATACTACAAACTTGTCGTTGGGTGTTGGTACACAAAGTACTGGTGCTGAGCATAACTTATCTTTGAGCAACTGGAAGCTCTCTTAACATATATCCGTCCAGTTGAACTTTTGCTGTTTCTAGGTCAGGTTGGTAAGTGGAGTGGCTATCTTAGAAATGCCTTCTACAAATCTCCGATAATATCCTGCTAGCCCAAGAAAACTTCTAACCTCTGACGCATTCTTAGGTCTTGGCCAATCCTTCGTAGCTTCTACCTTAGCTGGGTCTACTTCGACTCCATCCTTGGATACTATATGGCCGAGGAATGCTACTTGCGATAACCAAAATTCACATTTCTTGAACTTGGCATAGAGTTGATGCTCCTTTAGTCGCAGCATGGTCAATCTTAAATGTTCCTCATGATCGAATTCGTTCTTGGAGTACACCAAAATGTCGTCAATGAACATTATGATGAATTTGTCCAGGTAATCCTTGAAGACCCGATTCATTAAATCCATAAATGCGGCTGGAGCGTTGGTAAGACCAAAAGACATAACTAGAAACTCTTAATGTCCATATCGAGTTCTAAAAGCTGTCTTTGTTATAACTTCTTCTCGTACCTTGAGCTGGTGATAACCAGACCATAAATTAATCTTTGAAAATACAGTTGCTCCTTGGAGTTGATCAAACAAGTCGTCAATTCGGGGTAGCAGGTACTTGTTCTTAATTGTTACCTTGTTCAGCTGACGGTAATCGATACACATCCGGATGCTTCCATCCTTCTTCTTCACAAATAGAACTGGTGCTCCCCATGGAGAATGGCTTGGTCTGATGAAACCCAAGTCTATGAGTTATTGCAATTGTGTTTTCAACTCCTTGAGTTCAGTTGGTGCCATCTGATATGGTGCCTTTGAGATAGGCTCGGAATCTGGTACTAGTTCGATTGTGAAGTCAATTTCCCAAGTAGGCGGTAGCCCTGGTAAGTTGTCAGGAAATATCTCTGGAAATTGCTTTATAATGCAGAAATCTCCAACCTTTAAGGGTGTTTCTTGTGCCACATCCGTGAGGCTTGCTAAGAATGTGTGACATCCTTTCTCTATCATCCTTTGAGCTTTGAGAGATGAAATAAGCGGTGTCCGTAGTCCTAAAACCTTTCACATGAAACATAGTTTCTGACTGTCAGGAGTTTCAAACGTCACTTGCTTACGTCTACAGTCGATGGTTACGCCATGCCTTGCTAGCCAATCCATGCCCAATATTACATTGAAGTCCTTTATCTCTAGGTCTATCAGGTCTCCTTCTAATTCTGTGTCCTCGATTTTGATCGGTACCCCTCGTACTATTCGTGATGGTATGGCTACTTTGCCCGAAAGCAATTCTGTCACAAACCTAGTTATAAATCTTTCACAAGGTTTGTCTAATTTCTCTATCATTCCTAACGAGACATACGAGTGTGTTGCTCTCAAATCAAACAATATTGAACATATATTATCGAGGATAGGAATTAGACCTGTGATCACTTTGTTACTAGCTTCGACTTCTCCCTGGGTCAAGGCAAAGACTCTGGTTGCCTCTATTTTCTTCTTGTTTGAGCTATGGACATTCCTTCTTCTGATGACCTTCCTAGCAACAATTGTAACAACCTTTGGTGTTTGCACGACACTCCCCAGGATGTCTTTTCTGGCACTTGGAGCACTGCGGGTATACTACGTAACCCGATCTGTTATTTCCATTGCTAGTCCGTGCTCTTTTGTCACCACCGGCTTGCTTACTATCAGGATGCTTTCTTTTTTGGCCATTATTGTTGTGCTGGTGGTTGTTGTTGTGGCTCCGACCATTCTGCGTTTGATTCTGCTGCTTGGGTTCAGACTTGTTGGCCTCCTCCTTACTAACATTTGCTTGTAGCCTTTCCACCTCTATAGCCGTTTGTAAGGCATCGATGTAAGAAGTGGTTCTAGGATTTGCAAGCTTGACTCCTAACTCAATCTTGGGTCTGGGTCCCCTGGTGAGCTTGGTAACCCACAAGAAATCGATTGGGACCAACTTTGGTGCGAACTTGGCTAGACGATTGAGCTGTTGAGCATACTCTACTACCATTAAGTTGCCTTGCTTTAGACTGGTGAACTCTTCCACCCTCGTAGCGATGACTGCTGAGTTATAGTACTTTTTGTGAAACAACCCCATAAATCTAGCCCAAGTCATGATGGCGATGTCATGAGTTTGATGTACTAAATCCCACCAAATTCTAGCATCCTTCTTCAGAAGAGAAGAAACGTAGGATATGCGATCCGCCTTGCTGACGTTCATGTGTGCAAGGATCGACTCCACATTCCTGAGGCATTCTTCCGCCTCCAAAGGGTCTGTTGTCCCTTCAAAGAGCGTGCTGCTTATGGAAACGCTCGTAGACTGGCTTTATGTGTTGAGCTGAATAAGGCACATAGTTCGCCATCGCCCATCCCCCATATGGACCTACTTGCTGGGGTGCTTGAGCTGCTAGCTGAGGCTGTGGCTGAGGCTGAGGCTGCGGCTGAGTCTGAGGCTACGACTGAGTTTTTTGTCATTGTTGCTGCAGCAGTTCTTCCACTTGTTGACATAGCCGGATAATCTCAGCGATGTTGTCAACTGGTGGCGGTGCGTTTCTATTGGTAGCAGCATTGGTATCATGCGTTCCCCTTCTTCGGACTGGAGAGGCTTCGTTAGTCTCGTTAGTGGCGCTGCAGGCATTGCCGTTTGTGCGTGCAGACCTTCCTAGCGACATCTTCAGCAAAGTTCTAACAGTTGAGAAAAACACGTTAGAACTTACCCTAATAGGTTCTAAGGCAAAACTTAGTCTAGGAAAATATAACTCGGACCTATCAGTTATGATTTTTTTATGAAAAATTATGTAAGCCTTTTTTATAATTATGGTGTGTTTCTATACTTAGAAAATTAGCCATCTTTATTATTTTCTAAGTCTATTTCTAATTATCCTATATGACTTACTTCTCAGGCTCGAAACTTGTCACTGTTCCAAAGTTAACCATATTGAGGGAGGGCTGGGATTAGTAAAATCATTCCCACTACTATGGCCCCCTAAACTCTCAATACAGAACCCGACCCATTGATTTGTATCCACCCTCACCGAACTCGGTCATTATTTATTAAATTTATTCCAAATATATTAAGATTGTAAAAAAAAATCAAACTCATACATGTCATTCAAAAATAACAACTTTATTCATTTGGAAAAGATTTTCACTAAGTATAATCATAAATTCATAAATAAATAAATAAATAAAGAAACTATACTAAAAATAACTAGGGTGAAATCTAAGAATCAGGATCTTCTACATCTAACCCTTCATCTAACATATCATCATCTATTTCTTCATATTCATCATTATCATGAGCCTCAAAATTACCTCGGGTAATATTCATTAAGATATTATGTTTATGTTCATTAGTGAATTCAAACTTATTGGTAAGCCTAAGTATGAGAAAATAATATCTTAGGGCTACTGGTGAAATATCTTCATCATCCATAGTCTCCCATATTTCTTCTAATTTTGAAACTACAGAAAGAAAATCTTTAAAAAGCCTAATTACTAGGACATATTGTTCCATAGCACTCATCATAATTTGCTTAGTAGTTTAAAGGTGAATTATCTCATTGTGGAATAGGATCAATCTTTGAGTGATTCTTGCTAGCAATCCCATTGTATTCTTGGTTCTCTAATCCTTTTCAATGCCTTAATGGCTCGGATATCATGATATGTCAAGACTCCATTCATTCTTAACTGAAAACACAATGACTAAAAATGTTAGCTATTAACATAAACATAATAATCATAATATAAACACTTACATTGGCGATTAGTTCTGTAGCTTGTGCGTGTGTATCAAGGAGAACTTCATGCATATGAACTAAGGCTATGATACCAACTAAAATGCCTCGACTAATTCTAAGACCCCGGACCATTAAAACTACTAAGATATAGTTACTATTTTGGAATACATCAAGAAATAATAGAACTTTATTAAAAATCCAAAACACGGGATACCATTGTTTAATACATAAAAACATAATGAAAACATAACATTTAATTAATTATTTAAATACTAAGTGCAGAAAGCATAAATACATATATAAAAAAGACTTGAAACAAAAACTTCATCCTCGATCTTCCAGCAATCCATTCAATCAATCCATTCCCAATACACATGCCAAGCTGCCACGAATCCATCTCGCCTTCCAAGCTCATTTTCCTGCACCATCTAAAATAAAAGGAATGAGCCTAATGCCCAGCAAGGAAAATATACTAAAACATATATCATAAATCCTATATAATAAAACATATGACATAAAAACGTAAATCATAAAAACATAGGACTACATTATTAATGGGCATTAACTCATTACCGTATCATGTGATAAAACCATCTAGGTCCTCTGTCTACTAATCGAGGTAGGGTAAATCATAACTCTAATCTACGATAATGATAAAAATCTTGGGATTTGCTATCTAAGCAACTATAAGTCCCAAGTGACTACAAAACATATTCATACATATATATATATATATATATAACATATCAACATAACATAACACATATATCTAACCTATTTTCCTTACAAAAATCCGGGATATTGGAGACAAGAACGGGATTGGAAAACTCCTAAAATCAACAGTAAGAATCATGAGTATTTCTAAAGAAATGGAGATGAAAAAGAGATCTAAACCATCAATAAAGAAACTTACCAAAAACCTTAAGTTTCAAGAAACTTAAACACCTAACAAAAAGCCATAATAACGAGTTAGGATTTGAAAGAAAATGAAAGAAAACTAAAGAAATATAATGGACTAAACCTGAGGATAAGAATACCTTGGATGGACTAGAACTCTGATCTACACCTCAATACCGAAATATCACTCCATCTCACTTCCCAAGTATTTAAAAAAGCTTAGATTGGATAAGCTTTTAACCCAAAACCCTAGTGTTTTCTCTCTAGAATAAACTTAGCAGCTTGGAGGCTCTAAAGAATGCTTGAATGATGAGTGAAATTGCTGAGTACTAGCTCCTATTTATAGAGTTCAAGGAGTGAAACTAACCCATTTTAAAAAGAATAAATAAATGAATATAATTTGAATAAATTTGAATTTTCGGTTCAACAGATGCTTAGAACTCGGTCAAAAACGTTCAAGAGCAAGTCCAAGTTATTGAGGGCTGTTTCTAGCTCGGTTACACAAAGTTTCAAAAAAACAACCCAAGGGCCAATATATTGCCCTACCCTAGGTGATATATTGCCTATACCTATGCTCCGAGCTTTCGTGGTTTCATTCGTGCGAAGTTGACGTGTTTTTCGTATCATCCATAGGCTATATATCAGCCCTTATAGCTGCGATATTTTGGCATACACTGATATTTTAAACACGTTTTTGCACTCTTTCAGCATATTTTGAATTTTTTTTAAACAACTATGTATGAGTAAAACGTGATCCTAACATCTGTTGGAAGGTGCTAGAGCTTTTAGATCTATCCTTTATTAATTTAATCATCTAAAGTGCTTAAGTCCTTAATAAATATGCATGTGACAAGTGTCACGTTCTTCATTATTCTATCTAAACCTTAGGTTATAATATATATCATTTCTAGAACTGGCTATATTAATAAAACCTTATGTTATAATTAATATTTCTAAACTATAGGATAAATTTGTAAAATGTGTAACTATTTCTTTGAGTTTCCAACTAAATCCCGGCTTGAACCAATAACCACGAAAACTAGGCTACTACTAGTTACTACTACTACTACTACTACTACTACTACTACTACTACTACTACTACTACTACTACTACTACTACTACTACTACTACTACTATCTAGCTAGCTAAGTGAAATTTCAGGACACTACAAGGAGGCTAGGAATTAACCATGAAGTTTTTAAATAGTCTAGTGCTTGATGGTTGTCCACTATTGTGTTGTGACTAGGTTATACAGTTAGGGCTCGGGAGTAAGGATCGTGCTCGGGATCACCATACCCTATCTACTCGGGACTCGAGGTAAGAAAACTGCACCCTAGTTGTGATTAGGGCTCGGGCCCCTATTAATGAATATGACTGTGATTATGCCGGTGATTACTTGATTAAGCATGCTGGTATATGTTGTAATTGATTATATGTTGTAATTGATTGCGTGTTAGGTAAATTGTATGTTGATTTTACCTGATCTGAAAGCTCAGCCTAAGAGAGTCGGGGTCAGAAATAAGCATTTGGAACGCAGCTTGTTTTGGCTAGGGAAACCTGGGAGTACAATATGTGTTTTTTTTTGTAGGGTTGTTACTACTAAACTTGTTATTTATATTCTGTTGCTTATTTGAATTTATTGATTTAAGTTTTCTTGCTGAGCCTTGGCTCACGGGTGATATGTGGTGCGGGTAAGAGAAAGGGGGAGCTGGATCAACCATAAGTTGGAGAGCTTTGGGGGCGGTGGGGGACATTTTCATCTGCTCGACCACCACGGCTGAGGATTCAAGAGGGACTAGAGTCAAACACTAATTTTGCCGCTTCAGCCGGCTTATGTTGTAATTACCATTTGGAGTTGGAAATGACTTGTAAATGTTTATTTTGGTATCCCATGTATAGAGTCAAACTTTTAATTGAAAGTAACCGTTATTATGATCAAAACTTTTAATCCCTAATCCGTTAATTACCCTTAGTTACACGTTTATATCAAATGACTTGGTTAGCAAGTCCTAACACTATTTAAAATACACAATGTAATGGTCTTTGTTATCCAGGGCATTACAATAGCATACATCACACTTCCAACTGCAGTTGTGTAATGAACTTTTCTCATTGCATATTCCTCTTAAGGAGTCTGAGGAGACTGGTTCTTTGAAGGATGAATTCCATGGCAGCATGTTAGACATCCTTTCTTGGAATTTGTCATTGAGAAACATTCAAGCACTTTATCAATGTAAGTTGTTTGAGAAAGAGCTAAGAGTTTGTTATTTCTATCCCTAATGATTTGGATACCTAGATAATAACTCGCTTCACCCAAATCCTTCATCTAGAATTCACTGCTCACCCAATTCTTCACTTATGATAATTTTTTAACATTGTTTCCAATGAGTATGATATCATCTACATAAAGAACGGGAAATACCACTATTTGATTTGTCCTTAGTTGGTAAACACAAGGCTCATCATTATTTTTTTCAAAGCCATAGGATTTGATTATCTCATCAAACCTAAGATTCTAAGAAGGAGAAGCTTGCTCAAGTCCATAAATGAACCAATTCAACTTGCAAACTTTTCCTTCTTGTCCAGCTACTTTAAATCCTTATGGTTGATCCATATGAATGACTTCGTCAAGCTTCCCATTAAGAAAAGTTTTCTTGACATCCATTTGCAAGGTCTCATAGTTGAGAGCGACTGCTATTGATATGAGGATGTTAATGGACTTGAGCATGGCTACTGGACTAAAAGTTTCCTCACACTCCACGCCTTCTCTTTGTGTATAACCCTTTGCCTCTAATCGAGCTTTGTAAGTTTCGATCTTTCCATCAACACCTCGTTTCTTCTTGTAGATCCACTTGCACCCAATGGCCCTAAAGTCACTAGGTGCTTCCATAAGATCTCAGACGGAATTTGAGTACATGGACTCCATTTCCTGTTTCATGGCTTCGAGTCATAGTTTCTTTTCAGGGATAGCCATTGCATGTTTGAGAGACAATGGATCATCATCACTAGTGTCACCAACAACCATATTGGTTTCACCATCCAAACCATAGCGAACTGGGTTCCTAGAAACCCTCCCACTATGACGAGGCTCTGTGACTGTTTGCTCAGGAACAGTGATACTTTCATCATTTAAATTGACTTGTGTCGGTTGGACATGAAGAATGGGAATTTCATCATCAACTTGTGTTGATGATGATGGAACATTGGTTGGAGTAAATTCTTAAACCATCTCCGCTAAAACTACTTTGCTGCGAGATTTGAAGTTTTGGACATAATCATTTTCCAAAAAAGTAGCATTCGTAGAAGTAAACACTTTCTTTTCTGAATGACTATAGAAAAGTCCACCTCGAGTTCCTTTAGGATAGCCAACAAACATGCAAACTTCAGTTCGCGATTCTAGATTTCCTTCCTTTTTCCTTAGGATGTAGGCGAAACACCCCAGATTCTGTAATGGCCTAAAATAGGTTCACGACCATTCCAGCATTCTAAATGTGTTTTGGGGATTGATTTGGATGACAAAACATTTAGAATGTTGTTCGTAGTTTCAATTACATGTCCCAAGAATGAAGTTGGCAGAGTTGAGTAACTAAGCATGCATCTAACCATTTCCAATAAAGTTCTCTTTCGGTGTTCTGCTACACCATTTTGTTGCGGAGTACTCGTGGCAGTAAGTTAAGATAAAATTCCAAGTCTAGTTAAATGATCTGGGAACTACATATCCAAATATTCTCCACCCCTATCAGATCGTAAGATCTTTAAGATTTTACCTAATTGGTTCTGAGCCATAGCTAGGAATTCCTAAAACTTTGAAAATGTTTCTCATTTCCTATGCATTAGGTAAAGACATGAGTATCTAGAGTAATCGTCAATGAAAGTGACGAAAACTAAAAACCACCCCTGGATTTCACATTCAAAGGTCCACAGACATCTGAATGTACTATTCCAAGTGGTTCTTTGGCACTATCACCATTTCCAGAGAATGGACGCCTGGTCAGTTTGCCTTCTAGGCGTGATTCACAGGCAGGTAATTCACCTAAGGTGAGTCCCTCAAAGGCCCATCCTTTGTAAGTCTTTGAATCCTATCATAGCCAATGTGACCTAGTCTCAAATGTCATAAATACGTCATGTTATCGTTATCGGTCTTTTGACGTTTATTGGTCCTAGGTTTAGCTACTTTGAATAATTCATTATTAAATGCGATGGGTTTGTTAGGTCGTAGAATACAAAGTCCGTTTTCCAAACATGCAATACACAATTGTGACCCATTGAAAGAAATAGATATATTCGAACTTGTAAAAGTCATAACAAATTGTTCTAATTCTATCATGGAAACTAAAATTAAATTTCTACTAAAATCTGGAATAAAAAATACATCATTTAAAATTAAATATTTATTTCCAAACTTCAGGTGATCTCTACCTCTAGCTTGGACAACAACAAATGCTCCGTTCCCAACTATAAGCATTAAGCCACCTTCGTCCACCTTCTCCCACAATTCAAAAAGCTGTAAGGAATTACAAACATGGTTAGTAGACTAAGAATCAATAATCCAAACAAATTTATCATTCTCTAAAACAGATGTTTCTAAGATAAATGAACTATAGTCATTACCTTTGTTTCTCGATGCTAGAAACTTAGGGCATTCTTGTTTCCAATGCCCATTTTCATTGCAGTGAAAGTATTTACCTTTACCTTTCTTGTTCTTATTTTTCTTCCCCTTAGGCGTTTATGCTTCTGGTTGTGCACTTGTCTTTGCAGCCTTGGGGTTGGTGTTATGTCTGTTGGGGTTTTATGCCCTAATTAAAACTCAAATTCTTTGTAATATCATTTTATTATCAATAAAAGAATAGAAATCATTTTTTGACTTGGTTAATCACTTTGCTCACATGTTTTATTTTCATGATTATTTGTTTAATATAAACTTCTATTAAATCCCGAGCATATAGCTAATCTTATTTATAGTGATGTAATCACAGTGGAATATAAATATGATTATATGTTCAAAATAAGTTAGTCCTAAGATTAGTCAGTGCACCAGATTTACACTGACTTGCCAATCTATGATATGATCTACTTACACATTACAGTGTTATGTTCTTTCCAGAACATTAGGAAAGTAGATAAGATCAGATGTATTTGTTACATCGGATAGGACCAATATTGACAGTTGATAAGATAAGTAAACATACCATTATTATCTATTCTAGTTATATCATATAGTTGACCATAGGTCAATTCAATCTCAATTCTGAGTGGTTAGTATTCTAACTAATTGTATTATTTGAGTTCTTTGACTTGTTCGTTACCAGCTTACCCTACGGACTAGCCCATACTTACATCTTGGGAACTCGGTAGTATAATTGAGTGGGAGTATTAATCATAGATATGAACATCTACAACTTCTGATGAAGAAGTGAAACGATGGTTTCCTTTTAGTTTGGTTCAAGGTGTTAAATGATAGAGATCTCATTTCAATAATTAAATTAGTTTACTGAAATATCATTTACAATGAACTAAGTGTTTTAAGGATAAAATACAATGAAAGGTAAAACGGTATTTTAGTCCTATCTCATTGTAGACCGTCTATAGAGGATTGAGTGACAATTATGGTTGTAACAATGGATAATTAATAGCGAATCTATATTTGTTATAGATCGTTCTATGAATTCAAGAGTGCAATTCCAAGTCTATAGTGGAGTCACGAGGAATTTATTTGTTAGATTTATGATAACTTATTGGAGCTTGATTTCATAGGCCCATGGTCCCCATTGTACCTTGGATAAAATCATCTAGATAGTCTCAATTAATTGATTTAATTATCAATTAGAATTATCAAAGTTAACTAGGTCATTTTTGGATAGTTTCATAGAGTTATGTAATTTTGAGAAGAAAAGAGAAATTATGGCAGATTTATTAATTAAGATAAATTGGTATCTAAATTAATAAATAAGTTTAAATCAAAGTTCAAATTATAAATTATTAATTTGATAAAGGATTTAAATAATTATTTAATTAATTAAATCAATAGAAAATAATACATGCCTTGTTTTTAAGTCCAATGGGCTTATAATCAAATGGGAAATTTCACGGGCCTATAGCCCATGATAATTTTGACCTAGGACTTCAAATTGGCTATTATTTTATTGAGTTTTTAATTAAATTAAATGGCCTAATTGAGTCTATAAAAGGAGTGCTTAGAGAGAAGTCAAAACACAAGTTTGATAAGTCACAAGTCAGATTTTTTGATAGTTTTAGATTCTCTCTAAACACAAGTCCTTCTCTAAGCCTCTTTGTCATTTTCTCTTCTTCTCTCTATATCCATCTCATGTGTTGAGAATTTCCCAGACTAGTCTAGGTGGTTCTAAGATACATTGGAAGATTGTGAAGAAAATAGAAGATCGGTTTAGTTTCTTGACAATACTCTGTGATAGAGAGGATACAAGAGTTAGAGAAACTGAAGGAAGGATTGTTTCATTCTGCTGCGTATACTGTAAGTATTCTATTGTTTGTTTCTCTTTGAATTCAATTTTAGAAACATGTTTTAGGCTATCTCGTATTAATTTGTTTAGTATTAGATATACATGAAAATAAATAAAGATCATGTATAAGTTTACCCAACAATGTCCACCCTTCTTTTTGTTTCCAGCTTTTGAAGATGAAGCTAGGTTAGCTTCAGCCTTAGCTGGATCAACATCATCACCAATAGTCTTTTTTTCTCCTCCCTTACTCGGTCTACCCATGACAGACTTGAAAGTCTGAAGCTCATTCATGAGCTGCGTCAGACCATAGTCAAGTTTATTCAACACATAGTTGGTGGTGAACGGTAGGAAAGCTGGAGAGAGATTGTTGAGGATTAAGCTGACTTGAGTCTCCTCATCTATTGTAGCTCCATGTAGTTCATCTTCCTGAAAGTAGTTCGTCATCTTAATCAGGTGATCACGAATGTGATGAGACTGTGCCATCCGAGCATTGGCATATTTCTTGGAAGCCTCAAAACGAGTCTGCACAGACGTTGCTCTGAACATATCTTGGAGTTGATCTATGATTTCATAGGCCCTCTCGACATTCTCTATCTTTTTCTTGATAGTGTCGACCATACTAGTCAACATTTAGTACCATGCCTTGTTGTTAGTTGCCTGCCAAAGCTCGTATTTATCTCTTACATACTTGGTATCTCCTTCAACTTGAACTTCCGGGGATTCCTCAGTCATGAAGAATTTGAAGTTGTCACCAATCAACAATGTTGATGTTCTGCTTCCATTTAAGGAATTTTTCTCCATCAAAATTTGAGGAAGGATGGGAGTAGACACATCAATAATTAAAACTACAAATTATCAATAAAATAGAAATTAATCACTTTTTCTCAATAAAACTTCTATTCACACAAATTTCAAGAAATGACACAACATATACAAAAAAATATGTAAGATATGAGAAAAAAATACCAAAAACAATCATATATCTATTTCTTCAGGTTTTTAACTAATCTATGATATCCTTTGTCCCGGTTAGAGAGTAAAAAAATAGCACTAGTTAAATAGAGTTGTAAACTCATTTAATAATGGACACCATTATTAACAACCTACTATTCGATCAAAATAAGAAAACAAATTTATTATTTTATGAGCTAGACCCACAGTTTTGATAATCATAGATTTAGTCCTAGCAATCACCGTTGGGGTGAGTCTATTAGAATTTGACTTATAACTATTTATCTTTCAGAATCTAACCTTGTCAAAATAACTAATGAACACCTTCTGTAGGGGGACGAATCAAAGTGTCTCAAGGCCCCATTAAGCTATCGACCTTGTTAAACTAATGGTGGAGATATAATATAATTCTTAAAATAATCTCTTATTTAATTAAGCTAAGTATTTTTATTATCAATTTTTTGAAAATTAATGATTAAGGTTCTTAAAAAAAAAATTGTAAAATAAATTTTAAAATCAAAGTTCTATAATTTTCTATTAATTCTAAAGTATCATATTAAAACAAATTTAATTAAATTAGAACTAATTTATTGCTAATCAATTATTAGGCTTAACTATCAAAATAATAATAATAATAATAAGACAATTAAGTCCAACTTAGGTAAATAGGCCTTAACAATTGAGTTTGCATGAAGGAGGGCTGAGTTCAGTATGTCGTACCCATTACTAAGACCCCCTAACTTCCACACAAGGCCCAAAATGCAAGAATTTAAACATTCATTTTATTAATTGTTATTAATTAATTAGGCCCACTATAATCATGTAAAGCAAATGAGCTTTAACAAGTGGAATCACCCATAAGAGAGGAATTTAAACTTTATATTTTCAGATGGGCCCAAATAAAACCTATCACTTTATGAATATTTTATTTGGCAACCAAAACCACATATATATCCAAACTGTTATCCCCATTTCCTGCGTGGACCCGGGACATTCGTCCCGGCCCATGGTCAGGGGCTATTCAGCATGCGGGCCCAGGCAAGGCCTCTTGGTACGGGAATGTCCAAGAGGGGTACGGGCCCGGGGTGCACTTCTGAGCCCATTGGGGCGGTCCGGATGGTCATCCGGGTCCCGTCAGTCCGGGAGACGTGCAGACCGTTCGAACCCCCCACGACATACGCGTCCTGGTCCCGGACCCTGATACGGTCTGGGCCTGTGGTAAATGAAGAGGGACAAAGGTAAATGAACCCGGATCACATCGTCCCCGATTGGAGGGGCCAAGCGTCCAGGACCCTGAAGCCGCCCCACTCCGCATGGGCGTTGTCCCCACTTTTCACCTGCGGAAAAGGCCACCTCGGGATTGCACGCCATTGTTTCAGGTCTGCGCTGCCAGGTACTCTGACTGGTCTTGTCTCCTAAATCTGCCTCGTAACTCGAAGTGTCCAGACCAAAAGCACCGTTTTGTCAGGCGAGATATAGCTCTTGAGTCAACTTATTGGGCCTTAGCTGGTCTGGAATTCATATATGTTGTATCTTTTATATTGGGCTTCCACTAGAAAGGCCAAGTATATCCGTATCTCTGATGGGCTCGGGCCATACTCGGCCCAGACCCAGTGTTCCCATAAGCCTATAGATACAGGCTATAGAACACTGGAAAAAGGACCTCTCTTCAACTAAGAAACATTTTTTCTGTCAAAATACAGAAGAAACTTCATTGTAAAAGGTTTTCCAAGCTCTAATACTACAGACTCATGGACTAGGCTCATTAACGCCCCAACCACGTAAAAAACCCCGTGTTAATCTTCTACTTTTATTACTATTACCCTTAAATAATATTTATTAATATAGTTACCAAAAACCTCGGTTAATAGTTTGGTGCTTTCATTGAGAGCTGAAGGAAGCTAGTGCTAACGTCAGGACTTTACTACAATGGTGAACACACGGCACACAACCTTCGACCCTAGCAATCCAGAGCAGGGCAACAGAGACCCGCTGCCTTCACAGAATCTCCCTCAGGATCTACCCGAGAATGCGCCTCCTCAAACATCTCACCATGACGAGTCACAAGACTACGAGGGTGGAACAGAATACGAGGAGGAATATTATGAAGAGGAAAATGAGGGGGAGTACCACGACGAAGCTGCGGATCCCGAGACCCCCGAAGGAGAGCCCGACCAGCAAGACTTGGAGGTGACCAGACTAAGGTAGCAAGTCCTGGATCAGGAAGCCAGGATCGCTGAGCAAGCGGAGGCGCATCGACGGATGCAAGAGTCTCTCCAAGCCCTGCAGGCACTCATAGTCGCGCAGGGTCCGGCAGCCAATCCCGCAACTGGCCCACTTCCAGAAGCGCAGCAGCCTTCTCCACAAGAGCGAACCGGGGTCCCCGAAGGAGCCAGCCCGGCCCCTCCCCCGGAGCCTTTACCTGAGCCAGCTCCAGGAAACCCAGACAGGGAGAGAAAGAAGGTCAGTGGAAAGACCCGAGAAAAGACCACCCCCATCACAAAAGCTGGGACTCGTTCCCGGCCGCTCCATAGGAGAGAGGAGGTGCGCCCCGTCCTAGGACGTGGCCACCCTATCGATCCACAGGGGACGCGGCCGCAGAATGCACAGCCCCGACACGCCCCAGGGCAAGACGGGCGGGAAAGATCTTTGCACTCAAGTGCCTCAGTTAACAAGCACCGTCGGGAACGGCCTCGCCGCGAGGAACATCATGCCCTCAGTTCAGGGGATGACACTTCTCGGATAGACTTACGCGATGGACTGAACGCTCGGAAGGAGCGAGCCCGCAAGAAAAATATCCTCCCCCGAGGTGGCGACCTCAGGAACAACATCAACGACAGGAGGAACGAAAGAATCCCCCTAGAAGATGGCACGGCCAGGCAGCTCATGGAGCAGATGGCCGCGTTGAAAAAGGTCACGGATTGCTTGGTCCGCAAGCAAGAAGGCGCAGACACCGACTCCGACGAAGAGGATAAAGAGCCTTGCGCAAGGCACATCCTGGACGCCATACTCCCCAAGGGGTTAAAGATGCCAAGCCTCACCGCCTATACTGGAAACACCGACCCCAGGGACCATCTGTCCCGATACAACCGGCTCATGACAGTGGCCCATGTCAGTGACGACAGCAAGTGCCTTTGCTTCTCAATCACTTTGGGCGGTCCCGCCGAAGAGTGGTGGAAGAGACTTAAGCCGGGATCCCTCCAATCCTGGTCCGGGATGCAATCAACATTTCGCAAGCAATTCGTGGCCGCCATGAGAATGGATATACAGATCAGCGCTCTCACAAATATCAAGCAACTCCCCGCGGAGACACTGAGGGACTACATCCAGCGCTTCACTGAAGAAGCCTCCAAGACGAAAGACGGACAGCGCCTGGTGGCACTGCAGTCTGGAATCCAAGTCGGGTCCCCCCTTTGGGATGACATGCAGCGTAGCAAGACCGATATCCTGGAAGAGTTCATCAGGAGGGCCCAAGGATTCATCAACTGGGAGGAAGCCCAGATCCAGGCCTTCGGGTGGCCCCCGGCTTCGCATCCCGTCCCCCAGACGTTCCCAGGATATGGGGGATAGTTCCCGGCACAGTCCTACACCGCGCCCCCCATTTCCCCAGGACCGGCCATCACGCCCGGGGTCAACTACACCCCTACGGTGTACGGCCCTGCCACTTCAGGGTACGCCCCGGCCCATTCAACCCACTTCTCCGGTTATGGCGTCGCACCGGCAGGACACTGCATGGCCCCTGTCGGGGCCTAGCAGTCACAGACAGGAGTGACTGAGGCGAGCGTGAACCCCTCCCGGGGGAAGTGATCGGGCAAAGGCCAGAACCGGCCCGAGCCGGTCAAGAAGGGGAAGAGGGGCTACAAGCTCCAATATTCAGAATACACCAACCTGGTGGACACCAGGGAGAACATCTATCTGGCAACAGAAAGGGCGGTACACTACCGGAAGCCTAGCCCCATGTTCAAAGGAGGAAGGAATCCGAGAGACACCAGAAAAAGGTCCGAGAGACACCAGAAAAAGGTGCGCCTATCACAAGGATGTGGGCCACACCACCGATGAATGCCAGCAGCTCAAGGATGAGATTGAAAATCTCATCAAGCTGGGGCACCTCCACCAGTGGGTAAGGATTCCCGTGGGAGTCCCGGGCCTGTCAGCAAGCCCCGGACAACCCGTGGTCCCGGGAACGACTCGGGCTTACCCCCCTGGGAGGATATGCACAGGGACCCCCGGCGCAGGCCCCTCAGGGGGCCCCTGTCGCGCAGGTTCCTGGCCCCGGAATGCCTTACCCCTCCGGGGCAGCACCCCCTTGAGTCGACGAACATGTGGCCACCATCTCGGGTGGACCTCACCTGGGAGGGCCATCCAGGAATGACCAAAAGCACTACCTAAGTGAGCTGGACCATGATCAGGAGGTGTGCGCCCTTGTCCAGGCTCCGGCTCAGCGCCCTAAGTTGATAAACCTCCCCATCACCTTCACGGAGGACGACGCCCGCAATGTCCACTTTCCAAACCACGAACTGCTGGTCATAGATGCTCAAATCGCCAACAAGTTGGTGTCCTGCGTGTTGGTGGACGACGGGAGCTCTGTCAACCTGTTGTTCAAGTCCGCTTTCACCGTCATTGGCTTGACTGAAGCGGATCTTGCATCGTGCCCGACCCAGATTTACGGCTTCAACGGAGATGTACTTCTCCCCATGGGAAAGATCCAGCTGCCGGTTATGCTGGGGAGTGAATTGCAGCACTCGTTCAAGTTCTGCACCTTTGTAGTGGTGGACTGCCCCACCACTTACAACGTCATCTTTGGCCGGCCTGCATTGGTCGAGTTCGGAGCCATCACCTCCATCCGCCATCTTTGCATGAAGTTCCCATGCAACAGCGGAGGGGTAGGGACTGTCCGGGGAGACCAGAAGAGCGCCCGGAAATGCTACCATGTGTCAGCTCTGCCCATATACATGATCTGGGAAGAGCCCATTGAGGACTTCATCGAACCAATTCTCCTCCCGCCTGCTGAGAGGGTTGTCCAGGAAGAAGATGACCTGGACCCGAGGATAGGGGACAACCGCTTCCTGGAACCAATGGACGAGATAGAAGATGTGTGCATCAGCGAAACCAATCCGACCTGGATCATCCAAGTCGGAAAAAGTCTGCCGGCAGACGTTCGAGCCGCCATCATCGCCCATGTTAAGGGAAACCAGGATATCCTGGCCTGGTCTCACTCAGACATGACTGGGATCGACCGCAATATCATTTGCCACGCGTTAAGTATTGACCCAAACGCGACCCCGGTCCGCCAAAAGCGCACGCCTTTGGGGACGGAGAGGGCCGAGGCCCTTAAGCTGGAGGTTGAGAAGCTGTCTTCCATCAACTTCATACACGAGGCTGTGTATCCTGTGTGGCTGGCCAATCCCGTCTTGGTGCCGAAACTGAACGGGACGTGGAGAACATGCATCGACTTCACGGACCTCAACAAAGCCTGTCCGAAAGACTGTTTCTCGCTCCCTCGGATCGACCAAATGGTGGATGCTACGTCCGGGTACGAGATCTTGAGCTTCATGGATGCTTACTCTGGCTACAATCAGATCTCTATGCATGTGGCAGATCAGGAGCACACCTGTTTCCAAACCGACAAGGGAATCTACTGCTACATAGTCATGCCTTTCGGACTGAAGAATGCCGGAGCAACTTACGAAAGGCTCGTCAATCGAATGTTTTAGGCCCAGTTAAGGCGAAACATGGAGCTATACATGGATGATATGCTGGTCAAGTCCAAGACGTCCCAGAACCATTCGGATGACCTGGTGGAGGCTTTCACAGTTATCCAGAAGTACGGGATGAAGCTGAATCCCAAAAAGTGCACTTTTGGCGTGGCCTCCGGGAAGTTCCTAGGCTTCATAGTGAGTTTCCAGGGAATAGAAGCCAATCCAGATAAGATCAAGGCACTGATTGACATGGCCTCTCCCTAGAAGCACAAGGATGTACAAAGCCTGATGGGGCGAATAGCCACCTTGAGCCGCTTCGTTTCCAAAGCCACGGACAAGTACGTCTCGTTCTTCAACGTCCTTCGGGGAAGCTAGCGTTTCGAATGGTCACCCGAATGCGAAGAGGCCTTTCGTAAGCTAAAAGAACAGTTGGCCCAAGCCCTAATCCTGGAAAAACCGGTAGAAGGGGAGCCCCTGTATCTATACCTGGCCGTGACTGAGCATGCGATCAGCGCCGCGTTGATATGAGAGGAAGAAAGGGCACAACTCCCGGTATACTATGTAAGCAAGAGATTGCTGGGCGCTGAGTCTCGGTACCCATTGATTGAAAAGCTGACTTTCTGCCTGCTGATGGCATCCCAAAAGCTTCGACCTTACTTTTAGGCCCACGCCATAAAGGTCCTAACCAACCATCCCCTGCGGCAGGTGTTACAGAAGCCCGAGTCATCAAGAAGGCTCCTGAAGTGGGCCATGGAGCTAAGCCAGTTCGATATATCCTACGTCCCTAGGGTGTCTATCAAGGGGCAAGCCCTGGCCAATTTCATCGTTGAGTGTTCCGGGGTATCTCAGAAAGACAATGTTCCCGAGGCCCTCGCGACACCTGTATGGAAGGTCTTTGTGGACGGAGCCTCGAATGAGAACGGGGCCGAGGCGGGGATCATCTTGGTATCACTGTAGGGGCACCAGTTACAAAATGCCCTCCGTTTCCAGTTCAAGGCGTCAAATAACAAAGTGGAGCATGAAGCCGTCCTAGTCGGGCTGTGTTTGGCCCGGGAGGTAGGGGCAACGAACATGGAAATCTACAACGATTCGCAGCTAGTTGTCAGACAAATCTCGGGGAAATATCAGACTAAAGGAGAGAGAATGGAGGCCTACGTGACTCAAAGGAGGGAAATGCTACAGGCATTCACAACACATTCCATCCACCAGATCCCCCGGGAGCAAAATGTCTTCGCAGATACATTAGCGAAACTGGCCACCGACGCCAAGGCAGAGCTGGCCAGACTGGTCCCTGTCAACCATCTCCTCGTCCCAAGCATCAGGGCCCCCGCGGTCCACACCTTCGATCACTCCACTTCCTGGATGGGACCGCTCATCCGCTACCTGTCTACCCGGGAAGTTCCAAACGACCGGGCCGCAGCCAGGAAACTCCAGTACCAAGTCCACCGATATGTCATGATGGACGGAAAACTCTATCGCCGGGGTTTATCCATGCCTTACCTCAGGTGTGTGTCCAGGACTGAGCTGAGCGCCATCATGCATGAAGTGCACGAAGGTTTTTGCGGAGATCACACTGCCGGGCCCAGCCTATCCAAGAAGATCCTGCACCAAGGATACTTCTGGCCAACCATGAAGAAAGACTGTATTGACTACATCCGCAAGTGCGAACAGTGCCAGAGGTACGCGAAGGTCCCATGGGCCCCCCCGATAGAGATAACCTTGATGAATAGCCCCTGGCCCTTCACAGTGTGGGGGATCGATCTCGTCGGATCTCTCCCGACCGGGAAAGGAGGGGTAAAGTATGCCATCGTGGTCATGGACTATTACACGAAGTGGGTTGAGGCGAAGCCCATGAACACAATCACTACCAAAAAGGCCTTAGATTTCATCATCAATAACATAGTGTGTCAGTATGGCCTCCCCTAAAAAATCATGTCCGACAACGGGAAGCAGTTCGACAACGCCCACTTCACGGATTTTTGTGAAAGGCACGGTATAGTGAAGAGTTTCTCCGCGGTTCCCAGGCCCCAGGAAAACGGGCAGGCAGAAGCCGTGAACGAAATCCTGAAGGGGACGCTGAAGAAAAAACTCTAGGCCTGTAAGAGCAAATGGCTCGAGGAACTGCCTCGCGTACTATGGGCTTACCAGATGACCGAGAGGACGTCAACCGGACACACCCCCTACTCTATGGTCTACCGATGCGAAGCCTTCATCCCGAACGAAACGACCATCCCGTCCCACCGACGAGACACGTATGACCCCGTCTAGAACCACACCTTACTCCAAGAGTCACTAGATCTCATCGAAGAGATTCGGGAAGAGTCGCAAGTGCAGCTGAAGATGTACCAAGGCAAGATCGCGCGGTACTTCAACTCCAAAGTCAAGAGCCGTAAGTTTAGAACCGGCGACTTGGTCTTGCGAAGAGTCTTCCCTGCTACTCAAGATCCGGTTGTGGGGGTTCTGGGCCCGAATTGGGAGGGGTCGTACGAGATCCAACACGAGGTGTGCCCCGGGACATACCGCTTAAAGCGGCTCGATGGCTCGGAAGTCCCGCGAGCCTGGAATGCGGAGCATCTCCGTAAATACTATCAGTAGTCAGAGAGCATTTCCCAGTTTAATATTTTCATTGTAAACAATGTACGCCTCAGGCAAACCTTTTTCAAACAATGAAAATGGCGTGTGCAAGACGTCATAAAGAAATGTTGTAAAACTATGCTAATCTTTCTCAAGTGACCCCAAACCCGTCTCCACTCACTTGCGGGGGGTATCCCGGGTATAAAAAAACACCTGGCGGGGCGCAAGCTTAGGCTAGTCCCGGCTCGGACCACCAAGGTCCGGGCGACGCAAGCCCAAGGCCGGTCCCACCCCAGACAAACGACGTCCGGGGGTATAAAATGAAGAGGACCAAGCCTAAGGCCGGTCCCACCCCGGACGAACGACGTCCGGGGGTATAAAACAAAGAGGACCGAGCCCAAGGCCGGTACCACCCCGGACGAACGATGTCCGGGGGTATAAGATAAAGAGGACCGAGCCCAAGGTCGGTCCCACCCCGGACGAACGACGTCCGGGGGTATAAAATAAAGAGGACCGAGCCCAAGGCCGGTCCCACCCCGGACAAACGATGTTCGGGGGTATAAAATGAAGAGGACCAAGCCCAAGGCCAGTCCCACCCTGGACGAACGACATCTGGGGGTATAAAACAAAGAGGACCGAGCCCAAGGCCTGTACCACCCCGGACGAACGATGTCCGGGGGTATAAAATAAAGAGGACCGAGCCCAAGGCCGGTCCCACCCCGGACGAACGACGTCCGGGGGTATAAAATAAAGAGGACTGAGCCCAAGGCCGGTCCAACCCCGGACGAACGACGTCCAGGGGTATAAAATGAAGAGGATCGAGCCCAAGGCCGGTCCCACCCTGGACAAACGACGTCCGGGGGTATAAAACAAAGAGGACCGAGCCCAAGGCCAGTCCCACCCCGGACGAATGATGTACGGGGGTATAAAATAAAGAGGACCGAGCCCAAGGCCGGTCCCACCCCGGACGAACAACGTTCGGGGGTATAAAATGAAGAGGACCGAGTCCAAGGCCGGTCCCACCCCGGACGAACGGTGTCCGGGGGTATAAAATAAAGTGGACCGAGCCAGAGGCCGGTCCCATCCCAGACGAACTATGTGCGGGAGATAGAAGCATCCGGTTTGCCCCAGGGCAAAGCCATGGCCTAAAGCTGATAAAAGGAGATCAAATCTCCAAGTTAAACTAAGCCCCGAGGGCTCTGGACTTGGTGCCATGATTAAAAACTCGGTGAGTTAAGTCGTCGGGTCTAGTCCAGGCCGTTGGAACCGGAGCTAAAACCTCACAACCAATTAATCGCGGCAATAAAATGAAATTTCTACTCGGAACAACGAAAGGAAGCCTACATAAAAACTAGAGAAGGTAGCAGTGTTTTGAACTTAATTACAAGCCAAAAATACTAATAAAATTACAAGGCCAGGATTCGGGCCTACAACTTGTCCGTCCGGAGGTTCGCGTCCTTCTTCTCCTTGGCCTCGAACTCGGCCCGCTTCGACTCCGAATCAGGGAAGACAAGGAGGTTCATACTCTTGTCCTTGCACCAAGCCATGTAAATGGCCTCATCAAAAGTGACATCTAGCAAGCCCTCGGCCTCCTCCTTTTTGTGGCGGGATATTTCGTGCGCCGCCTTCTCCCCAAGGAGGGAGTCGCCCAATTCGCACACCCGGACCTTCAAGGCCTGGATCTCCTCCTTATCCAGGACGGATTGAGCTGCAGCTGCCTCCAAGAGTGTTGCCCGCTCATCGGCCTCCTTTGATTTCCGAGACAACTCCTCTTCCAATCTGGCCTTGGCGGGGTCTAGCTTCTCGCGCTCCGTCTTGGCACGGGCCATCTCCCGGCCAAGGGCCTCCTTGGCGACCTCCCTTTGATTCACGGTCGCCTCCAGCTCCAACTTGGCCGTCTCCATCTTCATGGCCAGCTCGGCCACTAGATCGGCACTCCGATGGGACAACAGGTCAACCTGGAGCAAAGAAAAGTTAGAAAATAAAATCCTCATGAACAAGTAAGGGAGGGAGTATAAGAAGACAAGTAAAAGTTACCGCGGTGGCCTGGTAGCGGAGAGCCTGGGAGATGAACAGCACGTCCGGGTTGGCTATCGTGGCGTACCTCTTGAGCTGGAGGTTGGACATGGTGTTCCCCATCTGGTCTAGCAGGTTAGCCGCCAGGGGGGCCGTGTCCTGTTCGAGTTTAGGGCGGAAGCCCGCTTCGGCGGCTGGCCAATCCACGATCGGCTGAGGAGTGCTGAACTCGGTAGGACGCTCTGCGAATTCAACCTGACGACGTATCATCAGGGCTCTGTAAGTTTCATCCCTCCAGCCATGACCGTTCTCCCAGGTCCGGTTAATAAGACGGGACTGCTCATCCCGCAAGGCGGACTCCCCCTCCTCGAGAAGATTCGGGCGTATGGGGAGAACGGGCAATGCAGGGACTTCCTTCACGGCCAGCCGACTCTCACCATGTGACTCTTCAGCCGAGCCAGTTCGCCTCATTCAGGGCCTCTTCCCGGTGTTGCCCTCTACGGCGCCAGCGTCTGGGCCCTTCTTCCCCGAGCTCTTGCTGACCGCTGCGCCCGCCTCCAAGTCAATCACGGGGGGCTGAGCGGGGGCGGAGACTGCAGCAGGCTCCACGGCTTGGATGGGGACCGCGGCCAGGACTCCCTCACCGGGACAGAGCTCCATCCCGGATAGTTCCTTGGTGAGGTTGGGCTCCGGGCCCGTCGCCTCGCTGTTCTTCCTGGCCGCCTTCTTGGCCGCCCTATCCTTGAGGAGCCGACTCATTTAGCTGGCAGGGGTTGACATATCGGAATCCCCTGCAAAAGTACAGAAAAGGAAGTTAGGATGATAAACCAAACAGAAACAAAAACACGCATGTCAAAGCTAAAAGTGACCCGGGACGAACCCTCATCTATGCCCCGGGCGCGACTCAATTCCTCTAAAGCAAATGAATGGACCTGATCCCCTATGTCGTCCGGGTTCAGGAAACCCCGATACTGGAGGAACCCGGATAAGAACATGAGGACCTCCAAGCCTACGGGGACGGGAATTGAAGGTCTCATCTCCCCATCGGCCCCAAACGCAGGGCCCGGGGGTACTAGCCTATCCCTAGCTAAGTCCAGTACTCGGGGAGCATAAGTTAAGATTAAAGGGGAGTTACCTCGCCCCGATACACTAGCCCTGGGAGTCCCAATGTTTTGTAGGGCATCTTCGAAGAGCTCCTCCAGCTCCCCTGAGGTGGCCGCCTCTGTCGGGGCCTGGTCCTTCTTGCGCCGGGCCGCGTCGGCTCGCGCCACTCTCTCCACACTGGCAATGTGGTCCAGGGCCAACTGCTCGCGGACGTCGACGTTCTTCTCGCAGGGGATGCCCCAAAGGTTCGGGATAACAATGGTTTGGGAGGCCGCAAGCATCCCGAACAGTCGGAGATTGTCGTCCGTGATGTAGCCACCCACATCAAGATCCTCCGCGCTCAACCTGGAGTAAAACCTCCTCCTTTCCATAATGAACTCGGTAAGGGGAGTTTGAGCGAAAGGCCCTTCCACCTGGAAGATATGATAAGAGACGACGAAAAAGGATCAGGAATAAAAGAGGGGGTCGAGAAAGTACTTACCCACTCGCTGGAAGTCCAGCAGCAGTGTGGGGTTTTTGTCCACAAGGAACCCGGACGTCAGGAACCAGTAATGCCTGACGTCCGGGGGATGCCTCCAGGAGCTGGTAGGAGCGGGATAGCCACTCCGCGGCTTCAGTCTATAAAAGCCGTCCAGGGTCTTGCCCTTGACGTTGACCTGCGGCTCCAGCTTGTAGAAATACAAGATCTCTGCAGGGGTAGGCTTTGCGACCTCCTTCGCGATGCAAACACCCACCATCCAGCGAGTAGCCGATACGCTTGAGGCAGAAGCTAGAACGGTGCGATTCCCACATACGTCAAGAACCGCACGAAATAGTCGTGAAGCGGGATCGTAGCTCCCGCGCTGATGTGACCGGCGCTCCAGACCCCGAATCCTTCCACGGACGTATGCGCCCGCTCCTCGATCCTGGCCATGCGGTTGTGAAAGAGTCCTGGAGTTGATTTGATGCCCAGACGCTGCTCCAGGAGCAACATCATCCGGTAATTCCGGAACAAGTTGGGCGTCATGTCCATTTCCCACCTGTTTCCCTTGGGCGTCTAGGATCCAGGAACGACGACAGGGGCTCTATTGACCTCTTCTTCACAATGGAGCGTAACGCCCGTTGCCATAGCTGACGATCTGGGAACAAAGAAAGAAATCCAAGCAGTCAGTACCTAAACCCAAGAAAGTCGGTCAAGGTACGGGGGGTCTCCAAAGGACTGCTTGGAGCCCCTTCGGATCAGGTCCGGGACATCGAAGAGCCACGGGACCCTGATCGGGAAAGAAGAAACTACTAAGACCCGCCCTCTGTCCGGGAAGCATCTGGATACAGAGCAACTCGAACCAGGCGGCCTTCCTAACAACTCCTAAATATAAAGCCTAAACACACGAATTAAAAGAACATCATAAGTTAATATAGTCGTCAAGAGGGTCAAGGGGACTTACTGTGAGTTGTTGGTCGTAGAAGGTGGTGGTTGTCCGACTGTAAGGACGGCAGAACTTTGTTCTTGAAATGGTGTAGCCGGTTTAGCAGTTCGTCGATAGGACAGGCCCAAGACGCGTCTTCGGGTAGAAGGGCAGAGGTTGGGGTTCTAGGGAATAGATGGCGGCGCAAAGTCAGCAGAAGGTGGTGTATGTCATCGGCGATGTCGGACATGCAAGGCTCGAGCAGAGCTTATCGGTTCTTAAACTGGTTCGATAGTGTAAAAATGCCAAATTGGTTTTCGTGGGGTATTTATAATGGCCCCAAATCCTGGTCTCTGATCCAACGAACAGGTGTCTCCCCATCGGACAGACAGGAGTCGCGCAGGGATATTTATGAGCCCCCTCAGACTGGATCCTCGCCATCTCGGATCTAACGGCCCAGGAGGAGCGGATGCCAAAGGTCACCCCATCCTACGGTCCACCTCATCCCAAGGATATTAATGATGGACCCCCTTGTGGATGGGACGCTTCGTGACGTGTGCTGACACACTAGCCTAGGCCTAACGACCCTTGGGAGGGCTAGGCGACCTTTCAAGACCTGTGCAGCAATCGCCTGGTGACACGTGTACCCTTGCCACGGAGCGGGACAAAGGTAAACGTCCCCGGACGTTGGAAAATGGTCCGAGCCCGCCACATGGCTAGTACCATTGCCTGCAGTCAATGACCCACGATCCCAAGCAGGAACTGGGGAGGCAACCGTGCGAGAGTCCGGGGGGCGATGCAAACCTCCTTCTGGCAGGCCTAGGAGAAGGCTTCGGGGATAAATGTTATCCCCATTTCCTGCGTGGACCCGGGACATTCGTCCCGACCCATGGTCAGGGGCTATTCAGCATGCGGGCCCGGGCAAGGCCTCTTGGTATAGGAATGTCCAAGAGGGGTACAGGCCCGGAGTGCACTTCTGAGCCCATTGGGGGGGTCCGGCATGGTCATTCAGGTGCCGTCAATCTGGGAAACGTGCAGACCGTTCGAACCCTCCACGACATACGCGTCCTGGTCCCGGACCTTGATACGGTCCGGGCCTGTGGTAAATGAGGAGGGACAAAGGTAAACGAACCCGGATCACATCGTCCCCGATTGGAGGGGCCAAGCGTCCAGGACCCTGAAGCCACCCCACTCCGCGTGGGCGTTGTCCCCACTTTTCACCTGCGGAAAAGGCCACCTCGGGATTGCACGCGGTTGTTTCAGGTCTGCGCTGCCAGGTACTCTGACTGGTCTTGTCTCCTGAATCTGCCTCTCGATGTGTCCAGACCAAAAGCACCGTTTTGTCGGGCGAGATATAGCTCTTGAGTCAACTTATTGGGCCTTAGCTGGTCTGGAATTCATATATGTTGTATCTTTTATATTTGGCTTCCACTAGAAAGGCCAAGAATATCCGTATCTCTGATGGGCCCGGGTCATACCCGGCCCAGACCCAGTGTTCCCATAAGCCTATAAATATAGGCTATAGAACACTAGAAAAAGGTCCTGTCTTCAACTAAGATACAATTATTCTGTCAAAATACAGAGAGAAACTTCATTGTAAAAGGTTTTCCAAGCTCTAATACTACAGACTCGTGGACTAAGGCTCATTAACGCCCCAACCACGTAAAAAACCTCGTGTTAATCTTCTACTTTTATTACTATTACCCTTAAATAATATTTATTAATATAGTTACCGAAAACCTCGGTTAACACAAACATATGTGTCAATATATGCATCTAAGCCCAATTGCAAAAATCACATATAATTCACATATATGTACCATAATTGAATATCCTAATCATATTACTAAATGAGCAATATCTACGTGTTTATGCAAAAATATCACAATTTATCACATTTGTAAAAATACCATAATTAATTAATCTAGAATTTATCTACACAAAATTTATAATTAATTACAAATTTGCAAAAATAATTAAGTCAATTTAAATAAAGTCCATCAACAATTAACAAAGTTAATTTGAATTTTATTTATCACCAATTAACTCAATTATGTTATTTTAGGAAATATATTAAATTAATAAAATTTTAATTTAATATCTATAGGATACTTGATTTTATAGAATCATTTCACAAATCAATTTAAGAGATATTATGATAATAATAAAACTAATTTATATTTTTATGCAAAAATAATTAATTTTATTATTATGATAACCAATATATCTTATTTCTTTTTTTAAAAAAATATCTATTTTAAGATTCAACCAAAATATCTTATTCATTTTAAAATATATATATATTTTTTCAAATTCAAATTTAGATACTTATTGTTAACGCGGTTTTTTACCAACAGTAGATTAAGAAATAAAATAGGTAGATTAGTGCTAAATCGTAAACCGTAATGAAATAATAAAAATTCTCTCGAACACACACAACTTTTACGTGGTTCAGTGGTTAAAATCCACCTAGTTCATGAGACAATGTTATTGCTTTTCTCTCTCAATTTCTGCAGAGTTTTAGTAATACAAAAATGGCCGTCCCCTTCCCTGTCCATTATTGCTGATATTTATAGGGGAATTTCCTAGATAGGTTTGGGTAACCGTGTGAATAGAATAGGTATACATTTAATACAAATTATTTCCATTTATATTGGGATATGATTTTATAACAGAATAGAATATACTCTTGCTATCTCAGATAATAAATGATAGATATGCGATACAACCTAGGCATTAATGAGCATATAAGGAGCCTCCGAATCTCTTGGGATCCTCTAGTATGCGTTCTATCCAGGTTTCCACGAGGTGAATATCTCACTTGAGCTCGTGTTCAAAGACTAATTGAACCCTCGCTCATAGTAAGCTTAGAGCGCCCAAAGTTTGATCTGACCATTATAAGCCTCGAACTCGATTTTTAAATGACTATAAAGATTTGTTCTTTTTGTCAAATGGGTTCAAGAACTGCGACCATTGATACTTCAACCATCCTTGTAAGTCTTCTATCTTTATGAATTCAACACGTGAACTTTTTATCACTTGTGCATTATATATATATTTTGTTTAAGGATTCTAACTGAGTTCATTCTTTGTGAAGCTATATTCATGAGGACAGAGTAGTCTGTGAGCCTTGGGGGTCAGTACGAGACCTTGTCTAGTCTTCCTCCAAGGGAGAAAGACTATCATCAGATTGTGAATGATGCCACCATGGTGGATTGCAAGCTGATCAGCAAAGGCCAGACGCTAGCTCTCAGGATCCGAGCTCCTCTTCTTGTCATCCCCAAGCTCCCTCCTCCTCAAGAGGCCTTGCCAGCCAATGAGGACGTCGAGGAGGAAGAAGAAGTGGTACTACTGGTGCAAAAAAGGTGAGCTCCTAATGATAATTAGGAGTCCAATCCAAAGCGAGTTGCGTCCGGCCCCTCCGGCCAAGGTAACCCATACCCCTACAGAGAATTAGATCGGGATGCTGCCAGCTATAGGCTAATTTGATTCAACTCTTACTAGCTCGTTAGTCACCACCCCACTGGCCCAAACCTAAACACAACCCTCCTCCAGTGCGTGGACCGTTTGGTGGAACACTATGACCATAGCTATCCCAAAGGTACCATCATAGTTGACAACACTCTCCATTTTAGGTCCACCATTTTTTAGGAGTATGGGACAAACTGTAGGTCCTGGCCTTCCCTGTGTTAGGGTGCATATGCCCCTAGTTTTAGGCGGTACGTAGATGAGTCTAGCCCTGAGGAAGGACCTGAACCCCCTAGGACCCAGGAGGCCATAATCTTAGATTCTCCCCTTCCTCCATTAATCCAAGGGTTAGAGGTTGTGCCTAGCCCGGTCAATAACTCCGAGGTGATCGTAATAGATTTCTCCCCTAGCCCGGAGGGTAGGGTTTTTTCTCTTCTTCTTGTGTTTATAATGCTTTTGAATAATTACTTCTTTAAACGGAATCCTCTGCTTGCTCTTTTTCAGGTGAAGAGATGGAGCTGTCAAGAGCCCTGGATTTGAGGGGTGCATTTACGGCTGGCGGGACTGGAGCTGGTCCCGTGGTGAAGAGGCCCACGGTGAAAAAGAAAATAGCTCCGAAGACGGGGGGTGTTATGAAAACTTATACATGATCTTATTTATTTTCATGTAGATCTTATATTAAACAAATTAATATAAGAAAACCTAGAACATGTTTCTAAAATTGAATTCATACAGAGATAATGATAAGAACACTTACATTATTGTGCAGCAGAATGATTGAGTCATTCCTTCAGTTTCTCTAACCCTTGTATCCTTTCTGTCGCAGAGTATTACCAAGAAACTGAACTGATTTTCAATTTTCTTCACAGCCTTCCAAAGTATCCTTAGAATCACCTAGACTAGAGTGGGAAATTCTCAACACATGAGATATATACAGAGAGAAGAAGAATGAAAGAGAAAAATTGAGGCTTAGAAAATGAGTTATGTTTATAGAGAGAATCTAAAACCTACTAGATCTTCTGATCTTCTCAGAAACTTATGTTTCAAAAATCTTATTTCAACTCTCACTTAGCATTCATTTTATAGGCTCAATTAGGTCATTTATTTAATTAAAAAATCAATAAAATAATATCCAATTAACAACCCTAGGTCGAAATTATCATGGCTTTAGGCCCGTGAAATTTCCCATTTAATTATAAGTCCATTGGACTTAAAATCAAGGTCTGTATTATTTTCTATTGATTAATTTAATTAAATAATTATTTAAATCCCTTATCAAATTAATTATTTATAATTTGAACCTTGATTTAAACTTATTTATTAAATTAGACACCAATTTATCTTAATTAATAAATCAACCCTAATTTCTCTTTTCTTCTCTAAATTGTATAACTCTGTGAAACTATCCAAAATTGACCTGGTCAACTTTGATAATTCTAATTGATAATTAAATCAATTAATTGAGACTATCTGGATGATTTTATCCAAGGTACAGTGGGGATCATGTGCCTATGAAATCAAGCTCAAATAAGTTATTATAAATCTAACAAATAAATTTACTAACTTATTAATTCCTCGTGACTCCACTAAAAACTCGGAATTGCACTCTTGAATTCATAGAATGCTCTATAACAAATATAGATACGTTATTAATTATCCATTGTTACAACCATTATAGTCACTCAATCCTCTATAGACGGTCTACAATGAGATGGGACTAAAATACTGTTTTAACCCTCGTTGTATTTTATCCTTAAAACACTTAGTTCCTTATAAATGATATTTCAGTAAACTAATATTAATTACTGAAATGAGATCTCTATCATTTAGTACCTTGAACCAAACTAAAAGGAAACCATCGTTTCCCTTCTTCATCAGAAGCTATATATGTTCCTATATATGATTAACACTCCCACTAAATTATACTACCAAGTTCCCAAGATGTAAGTATGGGCTATTCCGTAGGGTAAGCTGGTAACGAACAAGTCAAAGAACTTAAATAATACAATCAGTTAGAATACTAACCACTCGGAATTGAGATTGAATTGACCTATGCTCAACTATATGATATGACTAGAATAGATAATAACGATATGTTTACTTATCATATTTATTGTCAATATCAGCCCAGTCCGATGTAACAAAAACATTCGATCTTATCTACTTTGCTAATGTTCTGGAAAGAACATAACACTGTGATGTGTAAGTAGATCATATCGTAGATTAGCAAGTCAGTGTAAATCCTGTACACCGACTAATCTTAGGACCAACTTATTTCGAACATATAATCATAATTATATTCCAATGTGATTACGTCACTATAAATATGATTAGCTATATCCTCGAGATTTAATAGAATTTATATTAAGCAAATAATCATGAAAATAAAACATGTGAGCAAAGTGATTGACCAAGTCAAAAAATGATTTCTATTCTTTTATTTATAATAAATGAGATTACAAAGAAATTGTGTTTTAATTAGGGCATAAAATCCCAACAAACTCCCACTTGCAGTAATTGAAACTAATGCCTCAATTCTACTAATCCCATTTACTTGATATACTTATCAAATGTAGCTTCTGGTAGTGTCTTTATAAATGGATCTGCAAGATTGTCTTAAGATGCAATCTTCATAACCTTCACATCTCCCCTGGCCACATATTCTCGAATAATGAGATACTTCCTTTCTATATGCTTACTCCTCTTATGACTTCGAGGTTCTTTCGAGTTGGCTATCGCTCCTGTATTGCCACAAAACAACACAAGCGGTTTATCCATATCTGGAATAACACCAAGATCCGAATAGAACTTCTTTAGCTAGGCTATTTCCTTAGCTGCTTCAGACGCATCTATGTACGCAGCCTCCATGGTGGAATATGATATTGTAGACTGCTTTACGCTTCTCCATATCACAACTCCACCCCAAGAGTAAAGACTATTCCAGAAGTAGACTTCCTGTCATCAAAATCAGTCTGAAAATCTGAATCGGTGTAGCCTATAGGGTTCAGAACACCTCCCTTGTAGACTAACATATAATCCCTAGTTCGCCTTAAATACTGTAGGATATGCTTAACTGTTATTCAATGTTCCGGTCTTGGGTTTAACTGATACCTGCTCACTACTCCCACTGCATAGCAGATATCTGGTCTAGTACACAACATGGCATACATTAAACTTCCAACTGCAAATGCGTAAGGAACTTTTCTCATTGCATCTTCCTCTTCAGGAGTCTGGGAGACTGCTTCTTTGAAAGATGAATTCCATGGCGGGACAGTAGACGCCATTTCTTAGAATTTTTTATTAAGAAACGTTCAAACACTTTATCTACGTAAGCTGCTTGAGATAGAGCTAAGAGTCTGTTCTTTCTATCCCTAATGATCTGGATACCTAGAACATAACTTGCTTCACCCAAATCCTTCATCTTGAATTGAGTGCTTATCCAATTCTTCACATATGATAATTTCTTAACATTGTTTCCAATGAGTAAGATATCATCTACATAATGAACCAGGAATACCACTATTTGATTTACCTTCATTTGGTAAACACAAGGCTCATCAATATTTTGTTCAAAGCCATATGTTTTGATTATTTCATCAAACCTAAGATTCCAAGAACGAGAAGCTTGCTTAAGTCCATAAATGAACCTATTAACCTTGCAAGCTTTTCTTTCTTGTCCAGCTACTTTAAATCCTTTTGGATGATCCATATAAATTACTTCGTCAAGCTTCCCATTAAGAAAAGCTTTCTTAACGTCCATTTGCAAATCTCATAGTTGAGAGCAGATGATATAGATAGGAGGATGCGAATGGACTTGAGCATGGCTACCAGACTAAAAGTTTCCTCATAACCCACGCCTTCTCTTTGGGTATAACCCTTTGCCACTAATTGAGCTTTATAAGTCTCGATATTTCCATCAACACATCGTTTCTTCTTGTAGATCCATTTGCACCCAATGGCCCTAAAGTCACTAGGTGCTTCCATAAGATCCCAGACAGAATTTGAGTACATGGACTCCATTTCCTGTTTCATGGCTTCAAGCCATAATACCTTTTTAGGGCTAGCCATTGCCTATTTGAAAGAATATATATCATCGTGACTAGTGTCACCAACAACCATATTGGTTTCACCATCAATACCATAGCGAACTGGGTTCCTCGAAACCCTCCCACTGCAATGAGGCTTCGTGATTGTTTGCTCAGGAACAGTGGTACTTTCTTCATTTAAATCAATTTGCGTCGGTTGGACATGATGAGTTGGAATTTCATCATCAACTCACGTTGATGATGATGGAACATTGGTTGGAGTCAATTCTTCAACCATCTCCTCTAAAACTACTTTGTTGTGTGGTTTGAAGTTTTGGACATAGTCATTTTCTATTAAAGTAGCATTTGTAGAAGTAAACACTTTCTTTTTCTGAATGACTATAGAAAAGTCCACCCAGAGTACCTTTAGGATAGCCAACAAACATGCAAACTTCAGTTCGTGGTTCTAGCTTTCCTTCCTTTTTCCTCAGGACGTGGGCGGGACACCCCCAAATTCTATAATGGCGTAAACTAGGTTGGCGACCATTCCAGCTGTAACGCCCTGGGTAGCCAAGAACGTTACACTGTGTGATTATAAAGGTGCAAGACTTGCTAATCAAGTCATATAGTTGAAAACGTGGTCATAAGGCCGTAATTAGGTAAAGTTTAAAAGGTTCCAGTCATAAACAGATCATTTTCATATAAAATGTTTGTTTAGTACATGTGATTCCGAAACAGGGTTTAAAAGACATATTTACAAAAATTCCAAAAGTTATAAACAACCATGGCCACTCTAATGGAAAAATATAAATTTTAGGTTTCCGTCCCTGTACAAACCCTCGACCGTGGTGGTCGAGCAGCTGACAATGTACACCTCACCCCCATAGCTCTCCAACTCATGGCTGAACCGCCAAGCTCTTGCCTTTACTTGCACCACGAAGCACTCGTGAGCCGAGGCCAAGCAAGAAAACAGAATATAATAGCATGATCGATATCAATAACCAAATATTCCACAAAGCATAACCAAGTATTCAGCAATTCATAACATTCACCTTTCTAGTGATAACAATCAACAAGTTAACAATTTGTCATCCAGATAGTCAACATATCATATTTATAATCAACAGTTATTGCAACAATTACACAATATTCAGGGTTGGCACCCTCTGTTTAACCCACTGTCTTCAGCTCACTTAGGCCACCCCTAGTGTTATACCCACTGACTCCGGCCAGCTTAACCGAGCTCAGTGATAAAAAAAAGTTGTCCTCAGCTACCAGTGGCTGAGCCGCGCCCTGTGCGCAAATATTGATTCCGGCACTCTTAGTCCATTTTTCACATGTCCCCATGGCATACTACCATCTCATGACGTTATACAAATATAGGGAGCTCTTAGTCCCAACATATTCACATGGTTCATAACAATCATATAATAGTGCATACAAATGTAGGGAACACTTCGTCCCAACCTATCCACATAAACAGGTGCATTTCTCTTACCTTTGATCCCAATAGCTTGACTAGTGAAATCAACCTTCAAGCACGATCTCGTCCGAGCCCTAGCATACACTTAGTCACAGCCATAAATTAGAATCATCGCTAAACTTCCATTCCAAAACCTAACCTCGGGACCAATCCTGAGCCCTCTGGAAGCCCTAATTCCACCAAACAGGGTGGTGGAATCAAACCCCGAGCCCCCGGGCAAAAACCTTAAGAAATAACTCAAAAGCTCACTTATGGAAACAGGGTAGCGCTACAGAGCCCTAAGGAGGGCGCTACAGTGCTATAAACAGAAGTAAAATGCCTAGATCAACCATGTCTAGCGCTGTAGTTCCCAAAGGCTAGCGCTACAACGCTAGTTACAAAACCAAAATACTCTGAATTTTCTCCTTCGAATTTGCCCGAGCCAAAACTTCCTAAAACCTCTCCAAACCCAACTACACTTCAAAACAAGCCTACCAATCCCTACATCTCACCCCACATGTCCCAACAACCTTAATTCTAACCACATGCATCATCAAACAAAGAAAACAAGGTTTGACCCCAAAACTCAAGACCTCAACCAGAAACTTAGAATTTACCGTGCAACTTAGATGATCAAGGATAAAATTTCTTACCTTTGATGGGGAAATCGACCCTAGGTTATCCTCCAAACCTTTCCAGCTTTTAACTCCTTAATTTCCAAAGTTTAATTCCCCTAACTTCCATCAAAACCAAGTTTCAGAAATCATTTCTAACATAGTTTAGAAAACTCAAGCAAAACCTTGAAACCTTACCTCAATTGAGTGACTAATCCCTGTTAAAACCTCTAGCTTCACCAAGGTCTCTAGCCCCAAGATCTAGCCTGAGCTTTCTCTGAGATTCCAGCTCCAAAACTCACAAGGAATGATGGAGAGATGGCCAACCGAATGGAGGAGGAAAGAGGTCTCTGTTTTTCCTTCTCCTCTTCTTTCTTTCTGATTCTATAATCTTCTACAACTCCCACTAACTCCAAATAATCAGATATAACAAGTATATCTCTTAATAGGAAAAAGTCTCTTTTACTCTCCCATTTAAATCAAGCCTTCTAAAACACTCTAAGGGCATTTTGGTCATTTGTTCCCGATTCCCGCTAACTCCTCGAGTGTCCCTAATATTTACCACTTAATTCCCGTCATCTAATTAATCGCCAATTATTTTCCCAAATGCCTAATAATCTCCAATATATTTCCCAAGTTCCCAGAAATACCCCCAGGCTCCCCCGAGTCGGGTATAAATCCCCACCGTGACTATTTCGCTAAACCACTCACTAGGATCATCTCGAGCCACAAGCTGCAAATATATCCACATAATAATGTGGTCTCAACAATTTATCACATATAATTACATTTATTCTGTAACGCCCTGGATAGCCAAGGCTGCTACACTGTGTACTTATAAAGGTGCAAGACTTGCTAATCAAGTCATTAATTTGAAAATGTGTCACTAAACATGTATGAGCTAGGGTTAAAAAGGTTTTGGTCTCAAAAGTTTCATTTTATATAATTAAGCGGTTTTATACACGGGATCCCAAAAGAAACAGAGTTTAAACGTTGGATTACAGACTCCCCAAAATACAGACAACTGTCAGCCATACTAAGGCAAAATGAACAATTTTCGGGTCTCGCGTCCCTGCCTAAACCTCAACCGTGGCGGCTGAGTAGCTGGCCATGTACATTCCGCTCGCAGAGCTCTCCAAATCAAGGCTGATCAAGTTTGCCCTTGCCTTTACCTGCACCACGTAGCACCCGTGAGCCAAGGACCAGCAAGAAAACATGATGTGCAACACAAACAATAATAGTAGATAGTAAATTCACTAAGCATGAACTCTCATCAAATAATCCACATTAACCACTCAGCATATATTTAGAATCAAGGATGCAATTAATCACTTATAACATTCATATCACATAATAATCAGGGGCCGAAAACTTAGGCCGCACCCTCTGTTTATCCCACTGACCCTGGCCCGCTTAAACCGAGCTCAGTGCATATTAAGCTGTCCTCGGCTACCAGTGGCCAAGTCGCGCCTTGTGCGCTAGTGTAACCCTTGGCACTCTTAGGCTGTTGGTTCACTGATTAGCTTGCAGGGCATAATACCATCCTTTCAAGCATACACAATAGGGAACCCTTAGTCCCATTACAGATATACAACAAGGTGCAGTTTTCTTACCTTTTATCTTTGTGGTTACTGATTAGGAGTAACTCTCTTCAAGCACGACCCGTTCCCAAGCCCTAGATTTTATCACCTAGTCACAACCAAGGTGTAGGGTTCCATTAATATTCAAATAAGGGTTTCCGGATACAAAACTAACTTTCGGGAATCCGAATTCCACCAAGCACAGTGGTGAAATCGATCCCGAGCATTCTAGGCTAGATTCCCGTGCTTTAAAGCCCTAAACGTTCAAGTATGCATCTAAGGGCTGTGGCCCTTGAAGCCTAGCCGCGACCCTGCCCTAAAATAGAACCTAAGGCCTCCCTGGAAGAAGACACACGCTGCAGCCCTTGCTTTGGGCACCGAGGTGCTAACCCCTGGCCGAGCCCTCCTGGCTCATCTTCATCCTAGGGCCGCAGCGCTCTAGAATAGAGCCGCGACCCTTCCCTTCGTGCCCAGAAAACTCACCATTTCCAACATCTAAACCTCATACAAAGCCATCCCAAAGCTCCCTAATTCAAAACCCATTAATCACAACACTTTTATCATGATTCTATCAACACATCCCAACAGAAATCCAGCCCAAAAACCTACTAGAATCCAATTTTCAATTTCTGAAACTCAAGAACTTCAAACACTTAAACCAGCCCTACAAACTCAGATTGAAACCTCTAAATCATGAATTAGAGCTTACCTCTTCTACTGAACCACTTCTCTAAGGAGAATCCAAGTCAATTCCCAAGCTTTTCCACCTTAATTCTGCCCTTAACATCAAAATTACAATTATCTCAATACCCAGCCAAAACTCAGAATTTCTAACCACAAAGAAGGGAATTCAATGCTTACCTTAGTACTGATTAAGTTTCCTGGTTGATTCTTGAGCTAAGCCTCTAAATCACTCCTTCAATCCACTGAATTCTAGCTGAATTCCCCTAAGATTTTTCAGTGTTTTCTTAAGTTTTCCTTGAGAGAGAAGAGAGAGGAAAGGCTGAGAATAAAGGGTCAGTTTATTTTGTGTTCTACAGTTTTCCTTTAATTCAGTTTACCCTTATCCCATTGAATCAATCCCGAGGCTTGGGGTGCCAGAACCGTCGCCGAGGGCAAAACGATAAAATTCCCCAATATTCCCGCCTAGACTTCCTAACCTCCAATATATCTCTATATATTCATTTTCATAACCCGATAGTCTAAATAACTACCTGATACCTAAAATACCACTGACTTATCCAAAGTCAACTGCTAAGCCCCGTTGTGACTTTTCCCGCTATCTAGCCCTAGGATCGCCTCGAGTCGTGCTCTGCAAACCTACCCACATAATAATGTGGTTCTCACAAATACCATATATATATCATATTAACATCAATATAGTCATTCAATCATTATTAATCATATAATTATGCATTTAAATCAATAAAATCATTCAAATCACATTTAACCCAATTATGCCCTCCCGGCACACTAATCAAGGCCCTTAAGCCTCATTAGTGAATTTGGGGTCGTTACATATGCCCTCAACGGGCCAAAATTACATACATGTCCTTATAACCAAGACAAGGCTCACATGCATATTTAAAACTCATAAACATGCATCTATTCATATCCATGTACTCATATAATCATGCATGCCACAAAACCATGCATTTAATCATTTATTCACATGAATACCAATTATGCCCTCCCGGCACACTAATCAAGGCCCTTAAGCCCTAATTAGCAATTTTGGGTTGTTACACCAGCGTTCTAAAGGTGTTTTGGGGATTGATTTGGATGGCACAACATTGAGAATTTCATTCGCGGTTTCAATTACATGTCCTCAGAATGAAGTTGGTAGAGTTGAGTAACTAAGCATGCATCTAACCATTTCTAATAAAGTTCTGTTCCGGCATTCCGCTACACCATTTTGTTGCGGAGTACTCGGGGCAGTAAATTGTGATAAAATTCCAAGTTCAGTTAAATGATCTTGGAACTGCATATCCTAATATTCTCCACCCCTATAAGATCGCAAGATCTTTAACGTTTTACCTAATTGGTTCTGAGACATAGCTAAGAATTTCTGAAACTTTAAAAATGTTTATGATTTCCTATGCATTAGGTAAAGACATGAATATCTAGAGTAATCGTCAATGAAAGTGATGAAATACTCAAAACCACCCCTGGCTTGTACATTCAAAGGTCCACAAACATCTGAATGAACATGTCCAAGTTGTTCTTTGGCCCTATCACCCTTTGCAGAGAATGGACGCTTGATCAGTTTTCCTTCTAGATAAGATTCACAGACAGGTAATTCACCTAAGGTGAGTTCCCTCAAAGACCCGTCCTTTGTAAGTCTTTGAATCCTACCATAGCCAATGTGATGTAGTCTCAAATGCCATAAATACATCATGTTATCGTTATTGTTATCGATCTTTTGATGTTTATTGGTCCTAGGTTTAGCTAATTTGAATAAATCATTGTTAAGAGCGAGGGGTTCGTTAGGTCGCAGAATATAAAGCCCGTTTTCCAAACATGCAATACACAATTGTGATCCATTGAAAGAAATATATATATTAGAACTTGTGAAAGTCATAACAAATTGTTATAATTGCAACATGGAAACTGAAATTAAATTTCTACTAAAATCCGGAATAAAAAATACATCATTTAAAATTAAAAATTTATTTTCAAACTTCAGATGAGCTCTTCCTTTTGCTTGGACTGCAACGAACACTCTGTTCCCAACTCCAAGCTTTAAGTCGCCTTCCTCCACTTTCTCCCACGATTCAAGAAGCTGTAAAGAGTTATAAACATGGTTAGTAGATCCAGAATCAACAATCCAAATAGATTTATCATTCTCTAAAACACATGTTTATAAGGTAAATGAACTATAATCATTACCTTTGTTTTTCTCTGCTAGAAACTTGGGGCAATCCTGTTTCCAATGCCCCTTCTCTTTGTAGTGAAAACAATTACCTTTACCTTTCTTGCTTTTCTTGTTCTTCCCCTTAGGCGTCTTTGCATTTGGTTGTGCACTCGTCTTTGTAGCCTTGCAGGCCTGGGGTTGTTGTTTTGTCCATCTTTCCTCTTGTTTCCAGCTTTCGAAGGCAAAGCTTGGTTAGTTTCAGCCGTAGCTGGATCAACAACAATAGTAGTAGTTGTCTTCTTTTCTCCTCCCTTACTTGGTCCACCCATGATAGAATCAAAATTCTGAAGCTCGTTCATGATCCACGTCAGGCCATAGTTGAGTTTATTCAATACATAGTTGGTGGTGAATGGCAGGAAAGCTTGAGAGAGACTATTGAGGATTAAGCTGACTTGAGTTTCCTCATCTATTGTTGCTCGATGCAGTTCAACTTCATGAAAGTATTTTGTCATTTTGATCAGATGATCGTGAACATGTTGAGAAGATGCCATCCGCGCATTGGCATGTTTCTTGGTGACCACAAAACGAGTATGCGTTGACTTGGCACCGAACTTGTCTTGGAGCTGATCCATGATTTCGTAGGTCGTCTCGACATTCTCCATCTTTGTCTTGGGAGTGTCGACCATACTAGTCAACATGTAGTACTACGCCTTGCTGTTAGCTGTCTGCCAACGCTCATACTTATCCCTCACAGATTTGGTAGCTCCTTCAACTAAAACGTTTGGGGATTCCTCAGTCATGACGAACTTGGAGTTGTCACCAATTAACACAATGTTGATGTTTTGCTTCCATTTAAGGAAGTTTTCTCCAGTGAGTTTCTCCATCAAAAGTTGAGAAAGGATGGGAGTAGACACAGCCATACTTAAAACTATGAATTATTAATAAAATAGAAATCAATCATTTTTGCACAATAAAACTTTTATTCACTCTAATTTCAAGAAATAGCACAACATATACCAAAAATATGAAAGACATGGAAAAAATACTAAAATAATCATATCGCTATTCCTTTAGGTTTTTAATTATTCTATGATATCGTTGTCTTGGTAGGCGAGAGTCAAAAAATATCATTAGTTAAATAGAGTTGTAAACTCATTTAATAATGGACACCGTTATTAACAACCTACTATTCGATCAAAATAAGAAAACAAAATCTCTTATTTTATGAGCTAGACCCACGGTTTCGATAATCAATAGATTTAGTCCTAGTAGTCACCATAGGGGTGAGTCTATTAGAATTTGACCTATAATTATCTATCTTTCGAAATCTAACCTTGTCTAAAATAACTAATGAACACCTTCCGTAGGGGGACAAATCAAAGCGTCTCGAGGCCCCATTAGGCTATTGACCTTGTTAAACCAACGGTGGAGATCCAATATAATTCTTTAAATAAGCTCATTATAAAATTAAAAATAGTATTTTTATTATTTATTTTCGAAAATTAATGACTATGGTTCTCCAAAAAATTAAAAAATTAAATTTTTAAAACCAAAGTCCTATAATTTCCTATTGATTTTAAAGTGTCACATTGAAACAAATTCAATCAATTTAGAATTAATTTGTTGCTAATCAATATTTAGGTTTAGCTAATATAATGAACCTATACAATTAAGTCGAGCTCAGGGAAATGGGCATTAACAATTGGGCTTCCATGGAGGAGAGCTGAGTCCAGTATGTCGTTCCCACTACAAAGGCCCCCATACGTTCATACAAGGTCCAAAAGATTGGAATTTAAACCTTCATTTTATTAATTGTTATTAATTGAATAGGCCCACTATAGTCATGCAAAGCAAATGAGCCTTCACAAGTGGAACCACCCATAAGAGAGGAATTTAAACTTTACATTTTCTAATGGGCCCAAATAAAACATATCATTTTATGAATATTTTATTTGGCAAAACCCATATATTAAGCAAACATATGAGCAACTATATGCATCTAAGCCCAATTGCAAAAATACCACATATAGTGCAAACAAACATGTTATAATTGGATGGGCTAATCATGTTACTATTTGAGCAAATCTATGAATTTATGCAAAAATACCACAATTTATTTCATTTGCAAAAATACCACAATTAATTTCTATAATTTATCAAAAATTCTAATTAATTAAATTTTTACAGAAAATAAGTCAATTTAAATGAAATTTATCAACAATTAACAATAGTTAATTTAAATTTCATTTATCAATAATCAACTTGGTTTAAGTTAATTTGAATTTTTTTTAATTTATTTTAAATAGGATTTATCAACAATTAACCAAAGTTAATTTAAATCCCATTTATTAAAAAATATTTTATTAATTGGTTTGAAAAAACATGATATTTTTAAAAATCTAACCAGTTATAAATTTTTAAAACAAATATCATATGCTGTTTTTGAAAAAAAATCTTAAGCAGTTAAACAAATTCAAATATCTATAAAAATATCTAGTCAAAAAAATTTCAAATTTCAAATAATTTAAATATTAAAATCCATAGAATAATCAAATATTACTATCATCAAATATCAGATTTAAAAAAAAAAATACCAAGTATTAAAAAATATCTTAAATATCTGATAACTTAATTCTAATATTTAATTATTTAAAATTAATTAGTTAACCTATTTTTAAATTTGAAATTGAATCTTTGTACAAAATATCTATTTTTAAAAGATCAAACAACAAAAATATCGTATTTCAAAAAAGATATTTTTAAATAATAGAAAAGATCTGATAGTTTTGCATTAACCTATTAAAAATACATTCAAAAATCAAATTTTAAGAAATAAAAAATTAATGCAGGCCGCGACCTCTACACAAGCTACCTGTGAGGCTCAGAATGCTCTCTTAAACTCGAAAGAAAATTTCTTCCATGACCTTATCGAATGTTTCTTGTATTGTTTAAACCACTGTCTGGCAGGTCCGACCAGAGTTGCGGGGAACACGATACACCTTAGGTCGAGGCCGACATTGTGGGCCATCATCATTGTGTTGAACATCCCGAGGTGATCGGATGGATATGTATTTCCATCAAATGTCGACATGTTTGACATCCTAAAGCCAATAAGATACGTAGTTGCGACAATATTTGGAGCAAAAGGTTCGAGCTCTTCATCTGAGTCTTGGGAGCTTAGGAGTGTGTTCCTCCATTGAAGAGCATCATAATCTGAGCTTGAGGTAAGTTTCTAGCCATTAAATTCCCTGGATTGCTCTGTTTTAGTTCTGGTTTTCAGTTAGGATTCCTAGGTCGGATGATTGGTTTTGTTGGGAGTTTTGGCTAGGGTTCTTGTGGTTGTGATGCTTGGGGTATGTGAGGATGGTTTTTGGGTTCATTTGGCATAAAAAAATGAGGTTTTGAAGCATTGGAATCGAGTTGGAATTGAAGGAGTCGAAGAAGGAGGTTTCAGGGGAGAACTGTTCTGGGGGTAGCGCTACAGCGCCCATCAGAGGGCGCTATAGCGCTACACAGAATGTTTGCTGGGCAGTTGGGGGTTCTGAGTATAGCGATGGGGCACTAGGGAGCAGCGCAGTAGCGTTACTCTGTTCCTCCAGAATCCCGTTTTGAGTGTTTTTAAGGGTTTTTGGCTCGGGGTTTCAATCCTTAAGGCCCGTGATCGAATCTACTCACTGTGTGGGCATGTTTCGAGGTCTCGAGAGTGGGGTTTAGGTTAAGACCTTTCATTATTGATTTTCATTAGGTTAGGTAACCGCTAAGGAATCAAAAGGTCGATAGTTCTCAGGAGTCGTTTTTATTATACTTCCCGCTCGAACCGAAGATAAGAAAACTACACCCTGTGTATATGACATGCATGATTTTTGTTGAGGCATGTTGGTTGATAAATGTGGACATTGATTGCATATTAAATGTTAGCGGATGTTGTTCACTTGTGTATGGCACTGATTAGTTAGGGACGGCACTGGTCGCGTATCACTGACCTAAGAGTCAGAAACGACATAAGCGTCCTGAATGCAGGGCCGAATGAAGATTAGATCTAATCGATATCATCGTTGAATGACTCTAAGGAATTAATGTTGGACCGGCCCTAAGGTCGATGAAACTTATAAGCGCTTGGCTAGTCTAGGACTAGTTACTCAGAGCCAGGGCCAAAGGCCTAGGTGACTGCTTGTCACATGGCTAGGGAAAGGTATTCCATGGTTATGACTCTATGGTCATGAGGTAGGTTATGTTGGTGACTAGTCATCATGCGCCTAACCTGTTTAAGCTAGTGAAATGTTCACTTATCTGTTAAGCCCCGGTGACCCTATCGTCACATGGCTAAAGGGAGCTGTACCCACCTTAGTGACTTTCCAATTGTCACTCCTCTACTTTGGACTGATAGTCCTGAATGATTATTATGATCATTGTTGATATTATATTCATGCTATATTGTGTTTTCTTGCTGGGCTTTGGCTCATGGGTGCTATGTGGTGTAGCTAAAGGGAAAGAAAAGCTCACCCAGCCTTGAGTGGAGAGCATAGGTGGTGATGCGTACATATGCGGCCGCTTGACCACCACGACCAAGGAGTTCTCAGAGGAACTAGGGGATTTACCCTATTTTTTCCGCTTAGGTCGGCGGGTTTGTAAATTTGAAATTGTAATGACCATTTTGAGTTGTAAATAACTTGTGAATGTGTTTTTTTATGGGCCCATGAACAGTTATATGTATTAAATAAAATATATCATTTCCTTTTGATTGGTTTTCCACCTTAGCCTGTTAATAACACCTAGATGCACGTTTTTAACCAAAGGACTCGGGTAGCGAGTCAAATTTCCAGTTCACCGTAACAGTTTTGGGGTAACCAGGGCGTTACAAGCAACCTCCAGTTTTTTAAGGTAGTGCAGATTCTGCTAAAGCTGAGCAGTGGATGAGCATGATTACCACCATCCTGGATTTCATGAGGGTGACTGGTAATGAGAGGGTGGCTTGTACTATATATATGTTTCGGGAGGATGCCCGAATTTGGTGGGAGGTTATATCCCAGACCAGAAACATCAATGCCCTGAGTTAGGAAGAGTTTCAGACTCTGTTTAATGAGAAGTATTATAATTATGCAATCAGGGCGGCAAAAGCTGAGGAGTTCATCAGGTTACTTCAGGGGAGTTTGTCAGTGATTGAGTATGCCCTGAAGTTTGATCGATTGGCAAAGTTTTCCATGGAGTTGGTGCCCACTGATGGGACCAGGAGGGAGAGATTTCTCCAGGGGCTACAACCTAGATTATCCCATGATGTTCGCATTACCACTGTAGCCGGGGTTACTACCTATGCACAGGTGGTTGAGAAGGCACTCACAGTTGAGAGTGCAGAAAATAAGATCTGGTGAGATAATGCAGCCATAAAGGAGTTTAGGAGAACATGTTCTCCTTTTGTGGGTTCAAGTATGGGTGGAGGCCCCAGTAATCAGAAGAGGAAGGTTCATGATACCTTCCCAGATCCAGGTCTTGATAGGTGGCCTCGTGGTATTTCAATGGGCCGTCAAGGTGGTAGTGAAGCCTGGAAGACTTGTCCTGAATGCCCTAGATGTAAGAGGCGTCATTTGGGAGGGTGTAGGGCAAAGGCCTGCTATTTGTGTGGAGCAGTGGGTCATTTTAAGAAAGATTTCCCTAAGGCAAGAAAGGAAGAACCCAAGAATGCGGACAGCTCGGCCCCAGCTCGAGTGTTCGCATTGACACAAGCAGAAGCTGAGGCTTCTCCCTCAATAGTTACAGGTCAGATTCTTAGTGTTGGAACCCTTTATAATGTTTTGATTGATTCAGGGGCTACACATTCTTTTGTTGCTTGTAGAATTATTGATAGACTGTGTAGATCCTATGATTTTTATGCTGTGGGGTTTGGAACTTTATTACCCACTAGGGAATTAGTGGTATCCAGGAGATGGGTCAGATCTTTACCAGTGACAGTGGATGGCAGAGAGTTGTCAGTGGATTTGATAGGGTTGGTTATGACTGACTTCGACATGATATTGGGTATGGATTGGTTGGCAAAGTATGGGGCAACCATTGATTGTAGAAGGAAGATGGTCACCTTTGAGCCTGAAGGTGAAGATCATTTTGTGTTTGTTGGTATTGTGCATGGACCCCGAATACCTATGATTTCTGTTTTGAGGGCTACGGATCTAATGCAAGGAGGTTGCATTAGGTTCTTAGCCAGTGTGGTTGACACCACTCAGGTCGTGCCAGTGAGACCAGAAGAGACCAGACTAGTCTGTGAATTCCTGGATGTATTTCCAGAAGATTTGCCAGGGTTGCCACCACACAGAGAGATAGAGTTCATGATAGAACTGGCACCAGGGATGAAGCCAGTGTCTAGGGCACCTTACAGAATGGCCCCAGCTGAATTAAAAGAATTGAAAGTACAATTGCAAGAGCTGTTGGATTTGAGTTTTATCAGACCTAGTTTCTCACCATGGGGAGCGCCAGTTCTGTTTGTAAAGAAAAAGGATGGTTCTCTGAGGATGTGTATTGAGTACAGAGAACTGAATAAGCTAACAATCAAGAACAAGTATCCTTTGCCAAGGATAGATGATCTGTTTGATAAGTTGCAAGGTAAGAAAGTATTCTCAAAGATCGACCTTCATTCTGGTTATCATCAGTTGAGGGTTAAGGAGGGAGACATACTGAAGACTGCTTTTCACACCAGGTATGGGCATTATGAGTTCTTAGTCATGTCTTTTGGATTGACTAATGCCCTAGCTACTTTTATGGATCTGATGAACAGAGTGTTCAAGGATTATCTGGACCAGTTTGTGATCGTCTTCATCGACGATATCCTAGTTTGTTCTCAGTCTGAGTCAGAGAATGAGCAGCATCTGAGATTGGTTCTACAGAGACTGAGGGAACACAGACTGTTTGCAAAGTTCAAGAAATGTGAGTTCTGGTTATCTCAGGTATCTTTTCTTGGGCACATTGTCAGTAAGGAGGGGATTAAGGTAGATCTAGTGAAGATTAAGGCAGTCAGAGATTGGCCAAGGCCAAAGAATGCTTCTAAGGTTAGAAGTTTCCTTGGATTGGCAGGTTATTATAGGCGTTTCGTGGAAGGGTTCTCAAAGATTGCTGCTTCATTAACTGAGCTGACCCGCAAGAATCAGAAATTTGTGTGGTTAGATAAGTGTGAGAACAACTTCCAGGAAACTGAAGCAGAGATTGATTACAGCTCCAGTTCTGAGTCTTCCAACAGATCAGGAGAAATTTGTGATTTATTGCGATGCTTCACATCAAGGTTTTGGCTGTGTTCTGATGCAGTCAGAGAAGGTAATTGCTTATGCCTCACGTTAATTGAAGGAGTATGAAAATAGATATCCCACTCATGATTTGGAGTTGGCAGCCGTGGTCTTTGCTTTAAAGGTATGGAGGCATTATCTTTATGGGGAAAAGTGTGAGATCTATATAGACCACAAGAGCCTGAAATACTTCTTCACGCAGAAAGACTTGAATATGAGACAAAGGTGTTGGCTGGAATTAGTAAAAGATTATGATTGTGAGATTTTGTATCATTCAGGAAAAGCCAACGTGATAGCTGATGCTTTAAGCCGAAAGGGTCCGGGGCAGATTTATAGTGCGAGGCTGATAGCCAGAGAGTTAGCAGATGATATGACCAGAGCTGGTATAGAGTTGCTGGTGGGCTAGTTGGCCAATATTGCGCTACAATCCACACTGTTGGAAAGAATCAAGGAGGGTCAGTTGAGTGATCCACAACTGATCAAGATCAGAGAGGATGTTTTGGCTGGAGCATCCAGAGATTATTCAGTGTCTGAGATATGCTTGCTGAGATACAAGGGGCGGATATGTGTTCTGTTAGACACTGCTATGAGGCGAGAGATTCTGGATGAATCTCATACGACACCTTACTCTTTGCATCCAGACACCACGAAGATGCATCAGGATGTGAGATCGTTGTATTGGTGGCCGGGGATGAAGAGGGATGTAGTGGAATATGTGGCTAAGTGCTTGACATGTCAGCAGGTCATGGTTGAGCATCAGAGCCCAGCAGGGTTATTGCAGCCTCTGGATATCCCAGAGTGGAAATGGGAGGACATCACGATGGATTTCGTGGTGGGGCTACCCAGGACTATTGGTCAACATGATTCTATTTGGGTGATAGTGGATCGCTATACCAAGTCAGCTCACTTCTTGCCAGTGAGGACTACATATACAGTTGATCAGTATGCAAATCTCTATGTGAGAGAGATCGTGCATCTTCATGGAGCACCGAGGTTGATCGTGTCAAATCGGGACCCCACTTTTACTTCCAAGTTCTAGGGAAGCTTACAAAAGGTCATGGGAACACAATTGAAGTTCAGTACTGCTTATCATCCTTAGACAGATGGGCAATCTGAGAGGGCGATCCAGATATTGGAAGACATGCTGCGAGCATGTGTGCTGAACTTTGGTGGATCATGGAGTAAGTATCTACCCTTGATAGAATTTTCCTACAGCAACAATTATCAGTCTACCATTGGAGTTGCACCTTATGAGATATTGTATGGTAGGAAGTGTAGATCTCCCATTCATTGGGATGAGACAGGTGAAAGGAGATACTTAGGTCCTGAGGTAGTTCAGAGGACCAGTGAGGCCATTGAGAAGATTAGAGCTCGGATGCTCGCTTCTCAGAGTAGACAGAAAAGTTATGTAGATCCCAAGCGCAGGAATGTGGAGTTCCAAGTGGGAGACTATGTCTTCCTTAGAGTCTCGCCATGGAAAGGGGTGAGGAGATTTGGGAAGAAGGGCAAGCTGAGCCCTAGATTTGTAGGTCCATTTGAGATCCTGGAGAGGATTGGTCAGGTGGCTTACCAATTGGCCTTACCTCCGGCATTGTCATCAGTGCATAACGTGTTTCATGTTTCAGTTCTTCGGAGGTATGTATCTGACATGACTCATATTTTGAGCTATGAAGATCTGGAGCTTGAGGCAGATCTCTCCTTTGAAGAGCAGCCAATCTAGATACTTGACAGAAAGGATAAGGTCCTCAAAAATAAGACGATACCTTTGGTTAAGGTATTGTGGAGAAACAATAAGGTGGAGGAGGCGACCTGGGAGCTGGAGTCAAATATGCAGAGTCAATATCCCGAGCTGTTCAGGTAAATTTCAAGGAAGAAATTTTTGTAAGGAGGGGATAGTCATAATTCCCTGAAATCACTAATGAGGTTTAATGGCTGGATTAGTAGGCCGAGAGGGTTCCATTAAATGATTATTTGCATGTTTATGTGAATTATATTATAATATAATGTTAAATGCATGCATGTGGGTGTACATTTCATTATAAGGGCATTTTGGTAATTTGGCCTGTTGAGGGCATATATTGTATATTTTGGTGCATGTTGTGATTTATGGATGAGATCCCATTATTATGTGGATATATTCGAGCTATTCGGCATGAGATGATCTTAGGTTTCAAGTTCGCGGTTTTGTCATAACAGGGTCAATTATTGGGATATTGGATAATGAGAATGATTATTTGATGATATATTGGGAGTTAGTGAGATCAGGAGGAAATTCTAGGAATTTTGACTATTTTTTCCTAGGGGCGTTTTTGGGACCCCGAGCATTAGGATTTATTAGAGGTTACTTAAGCTTGAAGTAGCTTGTCAGAAAGAAACTACGTTCAAACACTTTAACTCTCTTTTCTATTATTCCTTTTTACCGTTCGTTGCAATTTCGAAGAAAACTTGGGTTTTAGGAGTCGGAATCAAGCGAGGATCAAGGCATAGTGATCCTAAGAAATATTAGAAGCTTCTTAACCGAAGGATTTAGCAAGAAACAACTTAATCAAAGGGAATCTAAGCTTTACGTTTTGAGTTTTAGAGTTTCTAAGCTATGATTTGGATTTTGTGTGTTGATGAGTTTTTGATTTGTTTGAGCCTCGGGATTTGATGATTTGGATCATTGGGATGTTTGGGAACTTTGATTTTTGGATTTGGAGATGTTTAAGTAGGTTTTTGGAAGGATATAGAAGTGGAAAATCATGGTTATGCCTGATTTCCTAGGTGGGGCCGCGACCCTGTTCTTGGGCGCCGCGGCCCGAGCAGGTTGCAGATGGGTGGTGGAGTTGTGAGGTCTATGGGCCGCGGCACTGGGGAAGGTGGGCCATGGCGCTTGTTTCAGGTGCCCCTGTCTTGGCTGGGGGCCGTGGCTCAGGGTATTGGGGCTGCGGCGCTTGAGGGTTTTAGTGGCCAAATAAGTGTTTTGATCATGGGAACTCAAACCTTAGGCCTCGGGATCATTCCTACTACCCGGTTTAGTAGGATTCGATGTCTCGGAGGCTAGGTTTTGGTTTGGGAACCTTTATTACTCATTATATTGATGAAGTCCCATATTTGGTTATGACTAGGTGACCGTTAAGAAACTAAAAGACAGATCGTTCTCAAGGGTCGTTCTTTTACTCATTCTTGCTCGAATCAGAGGTAAGAAAACTGCACCCCATATGTGACACACATGGTTATTCATGAGGCATGTTGAATGTTTAAATGTGGGCATTGATTGAATATCGAATGCTTAGCAAATCTTGCTCACTTGTGTATGGCACTGACTAAATAGTTAGAATTGGCAATGGTGTCAGTATCAACTGTGAAGCTGTGACTCATTAGTCACGTTCGGAAGTGGTACTGAGCACTGATCACATGGTATTGACTCATAAGTCAAGAACAGTCTTAGCGTGTTAACGCAAGCCGACAAATATTAGATCTAATCGACATCTGCATTGAATGACTCAAATGAGCACTAATGCCGGACCGACCTCAAGTTTGATGAAAACTAAAAGCGCTTTTCTAGCCAAAGGCTAGTCATTTAGAGCCAGGGCCAGCGAGCCTCGGTGACTGTTTAGTCACATGGCTATGGGTGCCGAGCCCCATAGTGACTTACCCATCAGTCACTCGTCTATTTAAGCTAGTGACTTACCCATCAGTCACTCCTCTGTTTAAGCTAGTGACTTACCCACCAGTCACTCATTTGTTTAAGCTAGGGACTTGCTCGTCAGTCACTCATTATGGTTTACCAGAACCTCAAGTGTTAAATCACTCATCTGATTAGAGCTATAAGCTCCTTCATGGTTAATGTAACCACAAAGTGATATTCATTCATCTGTTCAGGGCTATAAGCTCTGATGATTATCATGATCATCATTTGATATTATATACGTGTAGTATTGAGTTTTCTTGCTGGGCTTTGGCTCATGGGTACTATGTGGTGCAGGTAAAGGGAAAGAAAAGCTCACCCAACCTTGAGTGGAGAGCTTAGGTGGTGATGTGTACATATGCGGCTGCTTGACCACCACGGCCAAGGAGTTCTCAGGGGAACTAGGGGGTTTACCCTATTTTTGTCGCTTAGATCGACAGGTTGTAAATTTTATATTGTAGTGACCATTTTGCATTGTAAATAACTTGTAAACGTTTTTATGGGCCCTTGAACAGTTTTATGTTTTAAATAAAATGTATCATTTCCTTTTGATTGGTTTGCCACCTTAACCTATTAATAACACCTAGTTGCACGTTTTTAACCAAAGAACTCGGTTAGCTAGTTAAATTCACGGTTCAAAGTTCACCATAACTCTCTTGGGGTAACTAGGGCATTACAGGTACCTTCTTTGTGAGTTCAAATGATCACGTAGGTTGGGCAGTGGATCATATCGAGGGCTTTGTGCTGAGCTCAAATGATTTCTCAGGTTGCTCTCAAACTTGCCTCCATGTTGGCTCTCTGTCCAGTAACTTCCATTTGCAAAAATTATGACTCGCGACTGAGATCGAGGACTTGCATTCTCAGCACGCGTCCATGGGGCATAAGTATTTATAGACGGGGGAGGATTTCTCCTACTATTCCCACGAGCTAGAACATCTCGTTGTGGGTGAGGTGGTGTAGGTTGTCTAACCGGTGATGGCAGACGCCTTATTAGCTAGGCTATCCTTGTCCCATCGTGACGAACTAAATTTGCCTGCCTCAGCTCTACCCCATTGTCCCAAGTTTTCTGTGCCTGGGGTTCTGATCATGGCACAGAAGGATTCGTTGGAACATTTTGCCTCCGCAAACTTGTCCCAGCCCCTCCCTGTGGGTTGTTGTGGGCATTTATGGGAATCTGTGAAGAAGGCACAGAATTGGGGGTCGCAGTCCTGACCGACCGACTGACATGCTGATGATGACCCCTGTGATGACTAGTGGGCTGAGCACTCCATGTTAGGAGTATGTCCTAAAAGCATGTAAAAGACATTTGTTATTTCTATGAATAAATAAATACAATGGTTTATTATTGTTATGTTTGGATTATTAAATTATTGTTTGAATAATTTTGTAAATATCAAAAAAGTTCAATATTCATTATTGAGGATGTGATCTTGTATTAGTACGATAGAATTAAGATCACATGAATGAATAAAAATAGTCAACAACAACAAATTAAAGTTAAGGAATTCTTTAATTGGGGTTGTAAGTACGGTTTGTTGAGTATCATGTTGATACAAATAATCTAGATTCAGATTATTGATATGGTAAGCCATCTCGACAAAGGTGCTTTATATAATATGATTATATATGACATGGACCGATATGAATAAAAGTCTTTATCAAAAAACCATTTAATAATAAAGACTTGTAATTCATATCATAACTGATGATCATTTATAGATCAACCTAAATCCTGAGTGTTCATGAACTCCTGTTCATGTTTATTAAATCTTTGGATTCATTCGTTAAGGTCTCTTCATAGAATGAGGCTAATGACTTTTGTTTTGGAGATTTAATATCATGGATGGCTGGGAACATGTATCAAAAATACGGAATCTAATATTTCCTAACGGATTGTATATTAGTTCCCTTAAGGGTTAATTCTAGAACTGAATGATTTTGAGCTCAAATCTATAATTAGATTATAGATTAATTATTCACTAGTGAATTAAAGGTACTTAAGGAATAAGAAGTAAATTAGAAAGGTAAAATGGTAATTCTTCAATTCTAATTTATAAACTAATTAATTAGAGGATTTAACTATTGTAAGATGGTTATAACAATGGACGACTTAAGATAAGATTTCGGTAAAAGTATATCTATAACATAAAGAGTGCAATTCTGAATTTATGGTGGAGAAATATCAGAATTAATAAATTAACTATAATGATTAAAGAGTTTAATCATTTAGTTTCAATATATTGGAGCTTAATGTTATAGGTCCATGGTCCCCGAAATGGCTCAAACAAACACTAACAAAGGTAAATACAAAAATGGGCAAAAGGACTTATTTGATAAGTAAAATATTTTTCTACGCACTAAACATAATTATTGTATAATTATGTGTAATTAATTAATTATTTGATTTAACAAAAATATAATTAATTTTGAATTAATTTATTTTTGGGAATTTTGGTATTTAAATAATAATAAAAAATTGGAAAAAATCACATGCCTTACCTAGCATGTGGTAGACGTGTAGCATAATGCCCAGTCACTGTGCTACACGCATAAGAAGCTCTTGGTAGTTTCTTGGTTCCACAATTTTAGTTATTTAAATATTAAATAAATAATGTGATATTGTAATATGATTAAAATATTATTATTTAAACAAAATCTGATAACTGATTAGTTAGTTTCAAATTGTTTAAAATAACTAATATTTTATTTCTAATATATTGGATATATTAAATATAGAATATCAGTTTTTCAGAACGATACTGTTCAAGGATAGAAAATATATCGTGAAATCTCTCTAAGAGAAAGAGAACAGTGATACAAGCATATGTCACTGTTCTTCACAAACTTAGGTCCAAACTTTATCAGATCTCATGTGTTGAGAACATCTAATAAATAGATTTTGCCTATTATTTTGTATAGCGAGCCCACACTCGTTCTTTGTGTGCTGAGAACATTTTGGAAGATCTTGGTGTGAGATCTGAAGGATTTTTGCCATACAAAAAGATAGCAGCAAGGAAGGACTTGAGGTAATTTTCTATTCATATCTTTGATTCAATATATATATGTATGTGAAGAAGTAGATCTAGAAATCTTGTGGGATTAAATTAACAATTTTGACTATTGTTCCACTGCGTATAATCTCTGATTTGATCTATAAAAACCAACACTCCAGTGGTTTCGCTCTGAAGGCGTAGAACTGGGAGTGGCGATTCTGGCAGAATGACTAGGTTTAGACCGGTTATTCTTGTGGGACATATAAGACCCACTTTTCCTCTTTCTGACATTAACTTTGGTTGCAAGAGCGGGTAACCGAGCCACGACCTCCTTGATCTGCCTGTTTGCCCTAGCAAGATGAATCAACTGGGCATTTTCCATCTCGATGACAGTCAAGTATCCTGGATTAGGATTTTGTGGGACTGACGCTGAACTCCCAGCATTGTCCTTACCCACCGGTTGTTTCCCAGGACGTTGTTGAACATCTACGCCCCTTTCAGTGATAACAACGGTATGATGGGCCTTCTGCCCACCATGCTATTCCATTTCACTGTCATGCATCGATCAAGTGAGCACCATGATGAATTTCGACTTAAACTTGTGAAGCACTAATTTCCTCTCAATGAAAGCACCAAACTGTTGACGCAGTTTTTCGCCAATAGTAGATTAAGAAATCAAATAGGTAGATAAGTGCTAAATAGTAAACCGTAATGAAATAATAAAAATTCTCTCGAACACACACAACTTTTACGTGGTTTAGTGGTTAAAATCCACCTAGTCCACGACAATGTTATTACTTTTCTCTCTCCATTTCTGCAGAGTTTTAGTAATACAAAAATGGCTGTCCCCTCCCCATTCCATTATTCCTGATATTTATAGGGGAATTTTCTAGACAAGTTCGGGTAACCGTGTGAATAAATAAGGTATACATTTAATACAAATTATTCCCATTTATATTGGGATATGATTTGATAATAGAATAGAATATACTCCTGCTATCTCGGATAATAAATGATAGATATGCGATACAACCTGGGCATTAATGAGCGTATAAGGAGCCTCCGAATCTCATGAGATCCTCTAGTATGCATTCTATTCAGGTTTCCACGATCTGAATATCTCACCTGAGCTCGTGTTCAAAGACTATCTGAACCTTAGCTCATAGTAAGCTCAGAGCGCCCAATGTTGGATCTGACCAATATAAGTCTCGAACTCGATTGTTATCCTGAGTGGCGGTCTGATGATAACCTGTATACAGTGTATGGATTGGATTGAGTCTCAAGCTGCTCACATCATTGTGAACCAGAATCCTACTTGGCTATTTTTCCACATATTCATCTGCCAGCTGTACCCGAGCCGAGTAATTGAACTTGTGTTAATTTTACGGTACAACACTTACCATAACTTTAAAAATCAATATCTAATTTTAGAATAAAAATAATCAATTTTAGGGATTTCTCACACGTGGTTGACACGTGGCAGAAGTGCTGTCCGGCTATCGACCAGAAGCACATCACTTCACCAGGCTTAATTATAAGATACGACCAATCAGGTCATATAGTTTGTTTTATTTACTTCTAAATTTGTAATCTTATAATAATTACATTGAATATTTCCTCATTATGACCTTGATACGCGGTTATTAAGGAAAGATACGACCCCTTGGCCCATGTAACCCTCCTTGAGCCTATAAATATACATGAAATAGCTCAAGGAAATGACTTTTTTCCCTGAATTTCTTTGTTAAGATAAAGAGAGAAAGAGAGCTATAGTGCAATTATCCATTGTTTCATTGTATTTCTTCGAAGGTTTGTGAAACTCAAGAACCCTAGTTATTTGATCACAACTTTGAGATTCGATATCAATAATAGCACTAAGTGGGCGTAGGTCATTACCATTCTTTTGGACCGAACCACTATAAATCCTTGGTGTTTTCTTCTTTTCTATTGGATTATATTCTTAATTGTTGTTTTATCTTCTGTTGTACATTTGACTCCGTGTCGTTGGCCAAATCGTGGGTCAACATTCTGGTGCTTTCGTTGAGAGCTTGACGAAAAACTGTGAAAAAATCTAATGGCAAAAATATCCAAGAAGATTGGACAGGTTGTTGGCGCTGCACCATCCCAACCTCCTCCCCCAAATGTGGTTGAGAATGAACCACATTTGGAGTTCGATGAGGAGGAGTTATATTTTGAAACACTGAGGCAACGCTAGGAGTGTTGCAAGATGAGTTGGCTAATTTGAGGGCCAATCAGGAGAATGTTGTGGAGACAATGGCATTCCAGCAAAGAGAAATAGAACGCCAGCGTCAGGAGCTGATTGAACGGCAGGCGGAAATGGATCGTCGGCAGAGGGATGCCATGGTCGCCCTTGAAGCAGCCATTCAACTGGCTAGGAGTCAAGCTGTGCCAACCTCCCAGCTAGATCAGTCACCAAATGCGCCACCTCAAAGAGGTCCCAATCCAAGCCCTCCACTCCAGCCAGCAAGCCCTCAAAGGCCGGAGCATCTGCCTATGGCTCAAGATGATGTCCCACCTAGGGATCCCGAGCAGCAGCCTCCACCTCAGGTTGGTCGAGGAAATCCCCAGCACCCGAGGTAGAATAGGGTCGGGTAACCACCCCGCAGCCTTAGATGCCCAGGGGATGAAGAGCCAAATCTACCGAGCAGGGGGCAGCGTTCTTCTGCCAACAAGAGGAACACCGAGTCAGGCTCTACGGTCAGGGGCCCCCCACGGCATAACAATGCACGGGGACCCAACGACCAGCGCAGGCCTCCCTCTGACGCCCGGGAAATGCCAGCCCGAGGAGGAAATAGTGTGAACAGGCGGTCACGCTGTAGTCAGCCACAATTCAGAGATGGGCATGACTATAATGAAGCTGATTTTGGCAGAAGAAATGCTGGGCGGAGAAATGAAGAAAGAGGTGGAGGTAGAAGCCCCCCACCTAGAGAAAATAGGCCAGCTAGCCACAACGCTGGGGGGCAACCCAGGTAGCAGAACGTCTTTAGTCGGCTAGGAGATAGTGAGCAGAGACATAGAGACGATGATCTAAGGGATGTACTTAACGACCACCGCGAGAGGTACGACGAGTACGCTCCCCCGGCATCGGTGGCCCCAGCATTCCCAGAAGCTGTTCAGGCTCAGATTGATGCCCTGAACCAGGCGGTACAGCAACTGGTCGGGTGACGAACGTCCCATATTGAGTATGATAGGAGGAGGGCACCCCCTTTGTACAGAGGATTGTTGCGGCCGAAACCCCCAGTAAGTTCAAGATGCCTACATTGCCGAACTTTGACGGGTACGGAGACGCAGTATCTCACGTTAATAAGTTTGAGATACAAATGGATATACTGTGACACTGTCTGACACTGCCCAGGAGTGGTTTTTTAAATTCCCTCCTGCTATTATAGTATCTTGGGAGATGTTCGTAAAGGAATTTTATGGGTCGCATACACCCCACAAAGACCAACCAGCTGGTCGAGATATGGCAGAAAGAGGGAGAGCCCTTGAAAGAATATGTCCAACGCTTCATGCGAGCAGTAGCTGGAGCCAAGACAGTGGGCGATGAGGGTAAGATGATGGCTCTAACTACTGGGGTTAGGCGCCATTCACCCCTCTGGAGTAGCCTCAGAAAGAATGGGTTAAGAAGTACCCAAGAGTTTTTGGATCAGGCTGATCGATACATCAAGCTCGAAGACACGATTGCCAATGAAGGGAAATCGCCAAAAAATGACAAGGGGCCCAAGGAAGAACCCACAAAAGCCTCCAATAGGTCAAAAAATCCCAATGGCAAGGGCAAGGGAAACGGGAATGGCAATGGTAGGAATGGTGGAAAACGGGCGAACAATGAACCCTCAGCTTCTAAGAGTAAATGCCCCAAAGGCAATAGATACGAGTCAAGATTCACCAACTACACGACCCTTGTCGAAAGCCGAGCTGAAGTCTACCAGGCGACTAGCTCAAGCGTGCCTTACAAACAACCCGTAGCTATAAGGAAAGATATCTCCAAGAGAGATACGACAAAGTTCTGTCGTTTTCACAACTACTACGGGCATGACACCAATGAATGTAACCAGTTGAAAGACGAGATTGAGTTCCTGATCAGGTAGGGACATTTAAGAAGATATGTGCGAGCCGCGGAAGGGTCTCAACGAGAGGCTCAAGGTGGCAATGAGCAGGCGCCTACACGCCAACGCTCGCCACCTCTACAGCCAGCTTCTGTGGCATGCACTTTACTCACCATCTGCGGAGGCCCACATCTTGTAGGAGATAGTGGGAAGGCAAGGGAACGATACGCTCGAACCCTACGCCACGACCAGGGAATCGAGATGATGAGTGTGGAGGATCGAGCACCGAAAAAGGCCCGAACAAAGGAGGAATTGATAACCTTCTCTGAAGACGATGCCCATCACGTGCGATTCCCACACTCCGATCCGCTGGTCGTAGACGTACACATTTCCAACATGATGGTAAAGAGGGTTTTGGTCGACATAGGAAGTTCGGTCAACATCCTGTACAAGTCTTCGCTGGAAAGAATGAAGCTGTCCGACAAAGACCTAGAACCATGCAACCAAACCATTTATAGTTTTTTCGGTGAAGGGCTCGCCCCAACAAGGTCGATTAGGCTTCCAATTATAGTAGGTACTGCACCTGCTAATAGGACATTACTCACTACTTTCATAGTAGTTGATTGTCCTTCAACATACAATGCTGTAATTGGGAGACCAATTCTGGTCAACCTACGGACCGTCACTTCAATATGGAACCTTGCCATGAAATTCTCGATAGACGCAGGGGTAGGATGCATCTTGGGGAATCAGTGGGAAGCAAGGGAGTGCTACAATGCCTCGATCACCAAGGAGAAGAAGGGTGTATCAAGATATGTTCCCAGAAAAGAGCTACAAGTGGAAATTGATCCTCGGGCCCACTCAGGTGATAATGTCACCAAATAGGGTGTTGCCTAAAGTGAGGATAGAGACCTGGATCCTCGCTTTGGGGATTTTGAAGAGGAAATTTGACCCATCAAGGACCTTGAGGAGGTCCAACTCGATGAAGAAAATCCGACCAGGGTTGTGAAAGTCGGTAAAAACTTAGAGACAACAACAAAAGAAGCACTGGTGGAGTTTTTAAGGAGGAACCAAGAAGTCTTTGCCTGGTCGCACAAAGACATGGTCGGAATAGACCCTGCCGTCATCAGCCATGTCCTGAACATCGACAAGAGTTTTCCACCGTTGCAACAAAAAAGAAGGCTGCTCGACAAAGATAGATCAAAGGCCTTAAAAGAAGAAGTCGAAAAGCTGAAGGAGAATGGATTCATCAGGGTGGCGTTTTATCCATCATGGGTCTCTAATCCCGTGCTAGTTCCCAAGCCAAATGGCAAGTGGCGCACGTGCGTGGATTTCATAGACCTTAATAAAGCCTGCCCTAAAGATTGTTTCCCACTCCCAAGAATCGACCAGCTGGTCGATGCCACTACAGGGCATGAGGTTCTCTCATTCATGGACGCATACTCCAGGTATAATCAAATTAGTATGCATCCCCCTGATGAGGATCACACTAGCTTTCGGACTGATACAGGGCTTTACTATTACAAAGTAATGCCTTTCAGTTTGAACTACACCGGTGCGACTTACCAGCGGTTAGTCAACCACATGTTTAAAGAACTGATCGGTACAAACATGGAGTTCTACGTAGACGACATGCTGGTCAAGTCAAAGAAGGCAGAAAGGCATATAAAGGATTTGTAGGAGTGCTTCAACGTCTTGAATAAATATCATATGAAGTTGAATCCCCTTAAATGCTCCTTCAGAGTAAGATCAGGGATGTTCTTGGGATTTATAGTCAACTCGAGAGGAATTGAAGCCAATCCCGAGAAAATTAAAGCCCTGATCGATATGAAATCGCCAGTGAAGATTAAGGATGTTCAAAGTTTAACCGGAAGAATTGATGCTCTCAGTAGATTCATTTCGAAGTCAACAGATAAGTGCGTTCCATTTTTTTATCTACTTAGAGGGAACAAAAAGTTTGAATGGACGGAGGAGTGTGAGTAGGCTTTTCAAGCATTGAAAACATATATGGCGCAACCACCAGTCCTATCGAAACCGGTTGATAAAGATACTTTGTTCATCTACCTGGCGATCACGGAATATGCTCGTAGTGCCATTTTGGTAAGGGAGGAAGAAGGCGTGTAGAAGGTTGTTTATTATGTAAGAAAGAGGCTAATTGGAGCGGAGCTGTGGTACCAACCTATTGAAAAATTAGCATATTGCTTAATTTTGGCCTCCAGGTTGCTGCGGCCTTACTTTCAGGCTTACCCAATCGCAGTTTTGACCGACCAGCCTCTACGGCAAGTCCTGGAAAAACCAGAGGCTGCGGGTAGATTGTTAAAATGGGCAGTCGAACTTGGGCAGTTCGATATATCTTACTTGCCACGAGCAGCGATAAAAGGACAAGCCTTGGATGACTTCATTGCAGAGTTCACTGAACTTACAGATAGCGAGCAGACTGAAAAGCCTAATGAGCCTGAGTCTCAAAACCAAACTCCCTCGTTGAAATTATTTACAGATGGTTCTTCTAATGAGTGCCACGCCGAAGCAGGAATGATATTGATAACGTTGGAAGGGCATCGATTTCACTGCGCAATTAGGTTTGACTTCACTTCTTCTAACAATGAGTCCGAGTATGAAGCATTACTCGTTGGGTTGCGTTTAGCCAGGGAAATGAATATAAAGGTGCTCGATATCTACAGTGATTCTCAGCTGGTGGTGAATCAAGTCATGGGAGAATACCAGGCGTGAGGTTTAAAGATGGTTGCCTACTTAAACAAAACAAGAGATCTATTGGCTCAGTTCGACAAATACACCCTCCAGCAAGTACCTCGCGACCAGAATTCCAATGCTAATGCTTTGGCCAAGTTAGCAAGTGTGAAGGATGCTGATACTCTGAATATAGTACCGGTTGAGCGGCTGTCTATGCCAAGCATCCAAGCAGAGGAGACCACTATGGTAATCCAGATGGCGGATACATGGATGGCACCATATATAGAGTATCTGATGCTAGGCGTGTTACCAACGGACAGAAACAAAGCTAGGACCCTTCAGCAGCAAGCTGCTAGGTATATCCTGATCGATGGAATCTTGTACCGAAGGGGATATTCAATGCCACTCCTCAGATGTATTTCAAAAGAAAAGGCCAAATAATTAATGAAAGAGGTACATGAAGGCTTTTGTGGAGACCACGTTGGGGGGCAATGCTTGTCAGAAAAGATCCTGAGGCAAGGATACTTTTGGCCCACGATGAATTTAGACTCGATGGAGTTTGTGCGGAGGTACGACAAGTGCCAGGGGTTCTCCAAAATCCCACGAGCAGCCCCTAATGAGCTTAAACAGATGCAAAGTCTGTGGCCGTTTGTAGTTTGGGGCATAGATCAAATCGTATCTTTGCCCACAGGAAAGGGCGGCGTCAAGTATACTGTGGTTACCGTCGACTACTTCACTAAATGGGCCGAAGCTGAGCCACTCGCAACCATAACAACCAAGAAGGTGCTGGATTTTGTGATCAAAAACATCGTTTGTCATTATGGATTGCCAAGGAAAATCGTCTCGGATAACGGCACCCAGTTTAATAGTGATTTATTCACGAATTTTTGCGAACGGCATGGCATTATCAAGAGCTTTTCTTCAGTCGCTCATCCCCGAGCAAATGGATAAGTCGAAGCAGTCAACAAAACGCTAAAGGATACACTGAAGAAAAGACTAGAAGAAGCTAAGGGGGCGTGGCCAGAATAATTTCCTGAAGTCCTTTGGTCGTACAGAACTTCCCATCGAATAGCAACAGGCCATATTCCATTCTCTTTAGCTTGTGGATATGAGGCTATGTTGCCTGTTGAGTTAGATCCGCCTTCGCATCGCAGAATAACGTACGATCAAGGCTCGAAAAGCCAACTACTGATGGAATCCCTAGAATTGGTCAATGAGAAGCGTGAGCAAGCCCAACTCCGAGTAGCTGCGTACCAGCAAATAGTCGCCCAATATTTCAATTCCAAAGTGCGAGAAAGGAAATTCAATGTCAGAGATCTAGTACTTCGAAGAGTTTTCCTAAACACCCCCGACCAAGCTGCTGGAGTACTCGGACCTAATTGGGAAGGGCCTTACTAGATTGAAGAAGTCCTCCATCCAGGCACCTACAAACTTGCTTGCCTAAATGGAGATCTCATTCCTCGCTATTGGAATGGAGAACACCTTTGCCAGTACTATCAATGAACAATCCTTCTTAAAGGATTGGCTTGTATTAATTTTACTTTTTACAAGTTATGAAAAAGGGTTGGTCATTTTATGTGACTAATCGCTTATAAGTGTAAGATCTTTTTTATCACTCGTACATATATGTTTTGTCCATTTATTACGAGAAATATAAGGGACTGAGGGAAGCCAGTCATTCTTGCCAATTATTGTATTTTATACAAGTATTTTCTCATTACGTGTGTTGTTTTGCTGTATTACAATTTTAATTATTTTGCTCCGAGCAATATTGTTCGAACAGGTTTTGGTCAAGGAAAGTGACCAAGGACCTAAAGCTCCTCGATCACTTAGGGGGCACATAAGGTATCTAGTAAGCAAAGCATATTGAAAGGTATGTAAACACATGAGCAAAATAAGTGAAAGCATGCTAGGGTACTTAGAGTATTTTTCAAAATTTTATATTTTGTTAAATCAAACCAAAGTACTATGCTAAGTTCGGTCATGCGAACAAATGTTATAATAAGATGCAAATATATTGTAATATCAAAATGTATCCTTTTACACCACGAGCAGTCGCTGCTCTGATGTAATTGTTCAATTAAAAGTAAAAGCTGCCTGTGCAGCAATAAATATTCAACTAAAAAATAAGTGTCTTTACATCATGACCCGTAGGCCGTGTACTTGAAAAATTAAAGAGAAAGAATAATAGCAGAGTACGAGGCTGGAGGATCTTGTGGGGTGCCCTAGTCGACGACAGTTGTAGCTTCATTGTCCGCCCCGTCCACGCCAGTGACCAAGGAAATTTCGGGCGAGGCAGGTACCCTTGGCCTCTCTTCTTCTGCCAATCGAGCATCGCAACGAGCTATCTCAGCATGCCTTGCGCGCTCGGGAAGGTAGCTGAAATCAGCCTCTTGGTTGTGTTTCTAGAAGTCATAGAAACACTTAATCGTGGCATTCTTGTACCTTTTCAAATTACTGGCGTTGGCTTTTTCAAGCTTCTCGATCCGACCCTCCAAGGTTGTAGTCTCTTGTCTGCTCACAATCAAGTCCTACTCAAGCTTTTTAGCCTCGCGATAGTTGACGCAGTTAGACTCCTTGAAATTGTATCTTTGCTCAACGGCCTTGTCTAGTGCAGTCTGCTTCTCCCTTAACTCCTCAGCCAGTTTATTCTTCTCCTCGAGCACTGCCTCAAGCTGATCAGCGTATTTCGCTTTGGCAGCTTTGAGTTCTTCAGCATGTCGTTGCTCTAAAGTCATGGACTGCTCAGTGACAGCACCCGAGCGAAGCCGGCTGGCAGTAAGGGTCAGCATTGCCTGCAATCAGAGCGAAAGTTAGACTGACTGTAAATTACAAAGGGCTTTCCCCACAAAAAAAAAATAATAACTTACACTGGAAAACTCATTAAATGCGCGAGTTAAGATCTGGTCGACATCCATCGTCTCCGTCGAAGCCATCGCCTCTCAGCAACGTTCGTGCTTCAAAATTTTGGCCACCCTGTCTTTGACCGATCTCAAGGCGCGACTCGATATGTCTCCCCCTGTGGAAGCAGGAGCAGCCTGCTGAGTCTAGTCGGTTGGGGTCGGTGGAGAAGGTGTCGACTCGATAGGAGCAGGGGGAGTTTGCTGCTCGAGAGGAGAAGGAGGTGGTGTTACATTTGCTGAGGGTCCGTCTGCTGGAGGGCCTGCCAGTACGGGTTTTCTTGGCTTGAGGCGCTTTACTGCTTTCCCCGGGATGCCTCTTGCTCGAGGGAGCTTCGGGAGCCTCGGGGGCACTGTATATGTCGAACACATTCTCGGAGTCCATGTCTGTAAGAAAAGAAAATACACGAACAGTGAGATAGTATAAACGATTGAGTATTTTATGTCAGGAAAAGAAACAAAGAAAATTGTAAGTGAAATACCCGAGCTATCATTACTGGTCGCTACATTATATACTCTACTAGTGTTACACTCACTCTCTGGCATGAAGAAGTCAGAATCTAAATTGGGAACATACTTAAAATTGTTTTCCCCGTCAAATAAGTGATAGGGAATTGGCAAACTATCTAAGAGCGAGAGATCAGTAACGTTCTCATCTGAGGATTCATGGAGGGGCTCGAGAGGTTCGGTGGCTTTCTTTTTTCCCTTTCCCGTTGGGGTGGGGGGAGCAGCAGTCCATGGGGTGTTGAAGGGTTCCCTGAGTTTTACTCCAGTTTCTCTCCTCGAAGGGGGTTGTGACACGTCTGGGTGCTGCTCGGGAACCTCTCCACCAGTGGCACTCCCCGCTGTTGACTCCCTCACATCCTGATGAGGGGCCAAAAGGCCGACCAGCCTTAGATTGGCCTCTATGACCAGCTGTTTGACACTTTTCTCTATGTCGGTCATGCTGGCCAGGAGTGCCGATCGCATCTCCATGTCTCGAGTAGGTTCTGGTCGCAACCATGGGCCTGAAACGCACTAAATTTCTAAGGGAAATGCAGCAAAAAATTGAAGAAAGATAAACGACCAGTGGTACAAAAACTTTACCTCCTTATGTGAAGGTCAAGTTGTTCGCGACCATGTCAGTCATCAAGAAATACTCCAGATGGTACTTCCCCGCGTTCGAGATATAAGTGGTGTTAGTCAGGAAAGTGCGACCTATTTCCTGGTGACAAAAGTGAAAAAACCCCATGTTTTCTTGGTTGGGGTTAGATTTTAGGTCGAACAGATAGTTGACCTAATGTGGTGTGGGGACGGGCCATTTCTTATGGCTATAGAGGATATAGAGTACAACAAGCATTCTATATCTGTTGGGAGTTATTTGAAAAGGGGCGACCCCGAAGTAATTGGTCACCCCCTAGAAAAAAGGATGAAGAGGCAGGGTCGCTCCTGCCTCGATGTGGTACCTCGACCAGGCGCTGAAAGAACCTCCAGGCAAGTTCACCCGTTGGTCCTGAGTGGGTTGGACTAGTGTCACCCTAGGAAGTCCATATTTTTTAATATAATTAGCGATCATCCTGATCGTTACCCGGCTGACAGGGGCGACGTACCATTCAACATCTGGTTGAATGACGTTTCGAGGCTGAGCGCGAGTTTGAATGTTAGGGTCAGGGATATTTCTTTCCCGACCACTGGTTGAGGGAACTCTAGCCTGAGGAGCAGACTTTTTCTGGGCAGTGGATTTTACTCTACCCATGGCTGTAAGGTTTGACTGAGGTCTTTTGGGTGGGGTTCGAGAAAAAGGAATTTCTGGTATCAACAGCGATAGATGCTCCTCGTCTTCAAGTAATTGGGCAAGCAAGTCATCGTCGATAGGCCTTTCACCTCCCCACGGATCTTGCATGAAAAGCTGCGAATAGAGAAAGCGGGAGGTGAGACGTAAAGCCTAAAAATCTATGTTGAGAGTTAGAATAACATTGCTCGTGTATAAAAGTTAAGCTTTAATACGACTAGCAGCATTTTAGAAAAAACACTAAGTTCTATACGAGCAGTTTGAAAAACAGATTGAAAAGCGGAAGTAAAATGTTTTTCGGGAAAAAAGCTTTTTCGACTCCGAAGGGGCGGGAAAAACCCAGTTTTTCTGCTAGCCTAAAAATCGAATTTTTACTTTGATTTTACGCCCTAAATCTACAATCTCGACTACCAAACTGGCTCCTAACTCCTACGAAATGTTACTTCACTACCCTAACAAACATCTATTGGTATACACTCAATCCCCATAACAGTTTCAGCCAAGAACATGGAAAAGTTCAGAGATAAAAATAGGTATGAAACAGTTTTGCATGGCAACTCAAATGTCTAAGAAGTTCATGAAACTTACTTAGATGAAGAACGAAGTCTAAACATGAAAGCTTCCGAGCGTCCGGATGAGAGTTCCTAGGAATTTCTGGACTCTGAAGATGAATTTCTTTGAAGTTTTTGGAGAGGAAATGGCAAGTGAAAAGTAAAAAAGTAACAATGTTGATTTGGGGCATTACTAATAGCGGCTGCAACCCAGTAGAAGAAGTAATCATGAATTACCTTTTTCAAAGTATGGGGAAGTGTAATGACCGTCAGACAAGTTATTGGGAAACTTAAAAGACTTGATTGGACATGATTGATCACATTTTTTTGAGAAAGCATGGGCGGCTCTGACAGATTTCGTGGGGTATTCGAAGGGTCAGTTTCCTAAGTTTACTTATTGCTGGTCGCAATAAATAAACTTGGGGGGGAAATGTTTACCCTAAAAATGGTTGCTGATGATGTGTCAGGGATTTCTCTCACGTGGTTGACAAGTGGTAGAAGTGATGTTCGGCTATCAACTAGAAGCACATCACTTCGTCAAGCTTAATTATAAGATACGACCAGTCAGGTCGTATAGTTTGTTTTTTATACTTCTAAAATTGTAATCTTATAATAATTACATTGAATATTTCCTCATTATGACCTTGATACGCGGTTATTAAGGAAAGATACGGCCCGTTGGCCCATGTAACCCTCCTTAAGCCTATAAATATACATGAAATAACTCAAGGAAAGGATTTTTTTTCCCTGAATTTCTTTGCTAAGATATAGAGAGAAAGAGAGCTATAGTGCAATTATCCATTGTTTCATTGTATTTCTTCGAAGGTTTGTGAAACTCAAGAATCCTAGTTCTTTGATCACAGCTTTGAGATTCAATATCAATAATAGCACTAAGTGGACGTAGGTCATTACCATTCTTTGGGACCGAACCACTATAAATCCTTGGTGTTTTCTTCTTTTCTATTGGATTATATTCTTAATTGTCATTTTATCTTCTGTAGTACATTTGACTCCGTGTCGTTGGCCAAATCGTGGGTCAACAGAAGATATTTTAACAATTTGAATTAATTTAACAAAATAAATTAATAAAAAGATAATAATTAAAATTAAGATATTTTTCTCAATTTTGTGTGCACCAAGGAAACTCTAGGCTGCCAAGGTGCACTAGAACGCTGCACAGGGACGCCACACGCAGCCTAGAAGGCAAGCCTCCATGTCGCACACACCTCGCCAGTCGTGCGCCAGCCTCACAATCCACGCTACCTGCGCGCACCATCCATGCACACCACTTGGCCAGCAAAATTTTAAGCCAAAATTGACCCAATTTTAATTTTTCATGCAATTTTTCACCAAAAATCATATACCAATTATTTTAAAATTATTTTATACACCGGATATTGAGACTCCTTCCTTCACTCTCTCTAACCCTTGTTCCTTTCTGTCGCAGATTAATGACGAGAGAGTAAACTGGATCTTCAAACTACACAGTCTTTCACAATTTCCCTTGATCACCTAGACTAGGGTAGGCAATTATCAGCACACGAGATGAGAAAATTATAGAGATGAAGAGAGAAGAAGTGGGCAGCCACAATAGGTCTTTTGAGTCTAGGTTTTTGCTTTTTCAAAAACTTAAAATCTCGAAACCCTAGACTTAAGTACCTATTTATAGCATCATTTTAGAATTAATTTAATTTAATTAAATAATTAAAATAATAACTTAAAAATACCCTATATAGCTGAATACTATAGTATTTGTCAAGCCTTGAGATTTTTTCTTTTTTAAATTCAAAGCATAAAAACCTTTAAATTCAAATACTATTATTTTTTATAATTATATAATAAAATAAAACTTTTATCAATTAATTAATTAATTATAATATAATATATATATTATAAACAAATTTCGTTATAAACGAAATGTTATAAAGTTGTATTAAAACTTTATATATATAATTATAATTATATTTAAATAATAATTAATTAATTAATTTATCATTTATTCAAATTAACTAAGTATAATTTGAACTTTGATTTAATCCTATCTATCAATTTGACACCAATTTGTCATAATTAATAAATTTTCCCAAATTTCTGTTTTCTACTTTAAATTCCACATCTTAGTAAAATTGTCCAAAATTGACACAAAACAATTTTGACAATCCTAATTGATAATTAAATCAATTAGTCGAGACTATCTAGATGATTTAATCAAATGTATTGTGGGGACCATGGACCCATGAATTCAAGCTCCAATAAGTTACCGTAAAATTATTATCGAATAATTTCACTACCTTAATAATTCCTCGTGACTCCACTAAAGACTCAGAATTGCACTCTTGAACTCATAGAACGCTTTACACTTAAAGTAAATACGTTATCCATTGTTACAACCATAATTTGTCATTCAATCCTCTATAGATGATTTGCAACTTTGTCAGGTACAAATTACAATTTTACCTCTCATTGTATTTTATCCTTAAATACCACTAAGTTCCTTGTAAATGATATTTCTATGAACTCTAATCCAAGAAATGAGTACTCAATCATTTAACACGTTGAACCAAGCTATAAGGTGATCATCATTTCACTTATTGCTAAAAGTTATAGATGTTCATATCTATGATTAACACTCCCACTCAATTATACTACCAAGTCCCCAAGATGTAAGTATGGGCTAGTCCGTAGGGTAAGCTGGTAACAAACAAATCAAAGGACTTGAATAATACAATCGGTTAGAATACTAACCACTCATAATTGAGATTGAATTGGTCCATGGTCAACTTTATGATATGACTAGATAATAACTGTACATTTACTTATCTATCTAAAATCAATATCGGTCCAGTCCGATGTAACAAATACATCTGATTTTATCTACTTTGCTAATGTCCTGGAAAGAACATAACACTACAATGTGTAAGTAGATCATATCGTAGATTGGAAAATCATTGTAAATCTTGTGCACTGACTAAACTTAGGTTTAACTTATTTTTGAATATATAATCATATTTATATTCCACTATGATTACGTCACTATAAATATGATTAGTTATATGATTGAGATTTAATAGAAGTTTATATTAAAAAAATAATCTTGAAAATAAAACATGTGAGCAAAGTGATTGACCAAATCAAAAATAATTTCTATTCTTTTATTGATAATAAAATGAGATTACAAAGAAATTGAGTTTTAATTAGGGCATAAAATCCCAACACTCAACTCATGAGATCTTGGAATATTAGGTCTAAGAAAGTTTTCAGGGATAGGAAAATATCACGATATATTTTTCTCTCCCTGTGAAATGCTAAGATTTTTCTCTCTAGAATATTCTCTCACTTGAGCGTATCTTGAAACAATTTCTATCTGGTAGATTTATAAAAGAATTAATTAAATTAAACATTAAAAATTCAAATTATAAGCCAATTATTAAATAAATAAATAAAAGAAATATCAAGATCCATCATTGGATCTCCGTTACACGCCAACTACAGTGCTAGCAGTGTAGTTGGCATGTAACACATCCCTAATTTCAGGGATGTATTCCAATTACTTTCTTTTAATTATTATTTATTCAAAAATATCTAACCCTCATAATTTATCTTATCAGATTAATTAAAGAATAAATATCATTTAAAATTCAAATCCAATTTGAATTATTAGAAATATATTCACATTATTTAAATAAATAAAACTAATTAATTCAAAATTCGTTGTCTTAACTGTTTAAATATTATTTTCGAAAATGCCCATTTTATTTAATTTTTTTTAAATTATATTAATTTATTTATTTATTAATTAATTTATCTCATATACATATTTGACCCTGAAGAATAAATTTCTTCCAAATATGTCATTTCCCCGATTTTTCCCAATTTCAACTCTTACCTTGAATAATGTTGATAGAGCCATCTCGAGGACCTATGGACCTATAATTTCAAGCTCTAATAAATTTATATTATTAATTAAAAATCTTTAATATAATAACCTTAATTTATTAATCTCAATGTTATTCAACTAGAAATATGAGACTGCACTCTTGTAATTATAGACATTTATTTATTGAGTACTTTTAAGTATAAAAAGCGTCCATCGATTTAATCATTACATACAATTCAATTCTCTATTAATGGTTCATAATTAAAGTAAGAATTAATTACTGTTTAACCTCTTTAATTATATCTTGTTTCCTTAAGTACCATTAACTTTACTAGTGAATGTTAATTCATAAACTGATTTATGAATACGAGCTCAATAACCTTTAAGTTCCAAAAGCTAACCCTTAAGAGAACTATTATTCAATTCCTCTTGGAAATGTATAGATTCCATATTTGTACATTATGTCCCCAGCCATTTACATCAATGAATTCCCAAAACAAAAGTTTTCAGCTTGATTATTTTGACAAACCATAACGAGTGAATCAAAGAACTCATATGACATAAAAAAGAGTTCATAATAACGTCAGGATTAAGATTAATTTGTACACAATCATCTTATTGATGTGTTTAATTAATACTTATAAAGTAAACAATATTCTTAAGTATTAATAACATATCGAGTCCCGTTCTTATATAACCACTTTGTACAAAGTACATCCACTAAGATGTCCTACTACATCAGTAATTCGGATCTAGATTACATGTATTCATAATACTAGTGAACCGTACTTACAATATTTAATCCAAAGATTTCATATAACTTTGTTTTACTACGAAATGTTTAAATTTGTTCCCTACAATTTTAATCTTCTCGTACCAAAATAAGATTGTAGTCACAATAATGAATTTATGATATTCATATTATAATAATAATAATAATAATAATAAACAATCAATATATGCAAAAAAATCATTTCAATTATTTATTTCATAAAACATTGTTCAATACATATGCTTTAAAGGGCACTAATCTCAACAATCTCCAATTTTCCCTAAAGCAAATGAGGCATCTCCCTCAAACCCATATTGCTAAAATGATCTTTAAAAGACTTGGTGGATAAATTCATAGTAAAAGGACCCGCAAGGTTATGTTCTGAAGCTATCTTCATAACTCCTACATATCCTCTGTGAAAAATATCCCTGATCAAGTGGTACTTCCTCTTGATATATTTTCCCCTCTTCTGACTCCTTGGTTCATTCGAGTTAGCTACCGCCCACTATTATCACAGTACAAGACCATGGAATTATCCATGTATGGAACAACTTACAGATCAGAATTGAATTTCTTGAGTCACACAACCTCTTTAGCTACATCACAAGCCGCTATGTATTTGAATTCCATGATAGAATCTGAAATACTGGTTTGTTTGATACTACGCCAAACTACAACTCCTCTACCAAGTGTGAACACTGATCCAGAAGTCGATTTTCAACTATCTCTAGCTGATTGAAAACTAGAATCATTGTAACCAGCGGGGTTTAGGTCACCACATGAATATACAAGCATATGTTCTCTAGTTTTCCTAAGATACTTGAGAATATTCTTTACTGCAACCCAATGACTCAATCCAGGATTGGATTGATAACGGCTGACTATCCCTACTGCATAATAAATGTCAGGTCTTGTACACAACATGACGTACATTCATAGAGGCGTAGGGATATTGTCTCATATCCTCTTCTTCTCGAGGTGTCTTAGGACATTGTCTTTACAAATGGACAATTCCATGACGAGTTGACATATCACCCTTCTTGAAATTTTGCATACCAAATCGCTCCAGTACCTTATATATATATATATAAGTAGCTTGAGACAAAGCCAAAACTTTGTTCTGTCAATCCCGAATATCTTCAACGTAAAGAACCAGTAATACCACAATGCCATCATTGATTTGTTTATAGTCACAAGGCTCGTCAACGTTTTGTACAAAACCATATGTTTTGATTGTGTCTATAAATCTCAGATTCCAAGATCTAGAAGCATGCTTGGGTCCATAAATTGACCTAAGAACCTTGCAAACATTTTGATCTTAAACTTTTATTTCGAACCCTTCTAGTTGAGACATATAAATGGTCTCATCAAGATAGTTATTCAAAAATGTTGTCTAACGTGCATTTGCCATATCTCATAATCCATGCAAGTAACTAATGGAGATCACAATCAAAGTCTAATATATATACATCTAATGGATGTTTGGGAGTTTCATTATTGAGCATTGAACCATTTTATTTGTGGTATGGGAGTTCTTTCTCGTAAGGAATAAAAGTGAAATGCACTCTCCTTCCTCGTCCTGTTATCTTATAAGAACACAACACAATATCTGTTGACAATTGAGAGTGCTTGATTAAATCTTTTAATTCCTTTTATTCTTAAATATCCAATAAAGAGAAAAGTTGTTATCATGTTACAATTGCTAATTTTTGCGTGCATACCTTTTCATTCTTTATTTGTAACTTCATCAAAATTTATTTGTCGTATTTTATTTGTTTAGTTATTAAAATAAATATGTCAAATACTATGAGCGAGTAACTAGCCTCAACGAATTTCCTTTTAAAATAACTAAATACATAAAACAGTCCCACAAGTAGTAGTATTTAAATATTCTCCTAATTTATAATCTTTATCTCGTTGAGAAAGGGAGGAGGCAAGGAAAAACTTCTCTTTATTAAAACTAAACTAAAAAAAAGGGTAAAAACAAGCACTAGTACATGAAAAATCCAAGCCTCATTAGGAAGAAAATTATCATAGAAAGTGTAGCAGATGATACTGTGATCGATGCTGGAATTCGTCCCTTATCCTTGCTTATTACCATCCCTTCTATTATGGGGTAGTTTATGACCAAGATATAGAGAGACAAGAAAACTTGTTGAAACATCTTGTCCAAATTTCCAACAAGGATAGCTCTAGTGATTCCCACAAGAAGAGAAACCACGTTCAGGATAACTAGAACAACCAACGAAACAAGAAACATAGCTGGTGTTCTGAAATTGAATTTTCCATTTCGGTATAGCTCAACTATTTCGTCATCATAAACTTTATTGGTGAGCAAGAAACTGGCTTCCCTCATACCAATCCTCTTCATGAACGCATCCAAGCTCCCATAGAGATGCGATGTGATTGATTTTATCATCCATAACCTTAGCTCATTTATCACTGGTGGCCATTTATCACTGAGCCAGGCGAGCCACCAGTGATGAAGACCTCAAAAGAATGTTGAACAAGTGAGGAGGCAAAGATGAACAGAAATACAATGAAAAATGAGTTTGAAACCTATTAGAGAAGGTAGATTTATTGTTAGGGAATTCTACAGTGATTTTGATATTACTATTTTGATAACGAGTGGTGTATTTGATATTTACCTCAGGACACATAGGAATACCACTCAGCAAGCCGAGTTGAGGAATAGTAGCGAAACACCACAAAGGTAAGTAGTAGAGGGGAAAAAATGAGATATCCATAGCTCATTTTCTCAAGAAAGGACATTTTGGAGGGACCATAAACAAAAGGGCAAAACTTTGAGATACCAACTTCGACCTACCCTGAATTCCATCTTATCCCTTGAGTCAACAGATCATTCAAATTTGTGACACTAGAGCCCAAAAACTGCAGCATTGATGAGCTCAGGTAGACTGAAGTCCAGCCTTCGGAGTGTAAGGTGAAGTCGGTCAAGTAATCTTCTGCTACTGAATAATGCAGAAAAACAACCTGTGGTTCCCATTCCAAGGAGAAGAAATCAATAAGTCATTATAAATTATAATCAATGAAAAGGTTGAGAAATGAAATCAAGTCCATAAACCAAGGCTAGCTTACATCTTGACCCCATTTTGTTTCACTTCCATAGGTGCAAGAAGCCAAAAATTTGGCCTCTTGTTGCAATGCATTAGAAGAGTCTCTAATATTTGCTACATTAGGCTTCTTGTGATTAAAAAGAGATTTGATGAACTCATTGGATGGCCCAAAATACTTTTTCAGTTCCATTGGATCAGCACCTGCTTATAAAAACAGATAACCAGTTCAAGATACTATTTTTAGGTAAGACATACACATATTGCTAACAAATGATAATCATGTTATATAAAGATGCAATTTAACAACGACCTTACCTTCTTCCACATAACTGCCATTAAAGGATACCCTTTTCAGGAAAAAGCCTGTACCAGACAATACAGGTCCATCCAGTCCATCCATACCTTGCCAGAGTAACTAAGAGATGCAAAAGAATTCAGACCAATTAATAATAAAGTCCATGATGTTTCAACATATCTAATTGAGCAAATATAATGACAAGATTTTGCTTTGCTTACCGAATATGTTGACCTTAACTGACTGTCATAGATATCATTTCTAGAAACGTTGTGGAATCTCTGAGGGAACTGCACAAAAGCTAGAGAGGAAGATGTTTTTGGATCAAGATAAAAGCACATAGCTTGACTTGCTGATGTTGGATCATTGCAATACATGTCACAGTCAAGAGCAAGTATGAATGGAGAATTGCTTATCACACTGGAGACTCAAAGTTGTGGCTACAGGTTGATCAGTGAAGCTCAATGATTTATGATTTACGGAAGAAAAACAAATTCTAATACTGAATATGTTGTTGTTTATGTAAAGGAAAAGGAAATAAAACATACAAGAACATTAAATGCTCCAGCCTTAAAATGGTGAGGATGAGAAGCTCTTTTCTCCCTAGAAACATAAACAAGTTGAGGCAACATAACTATCTCTTCTTGTTCTGTGTTGTCACTAGGATTTCTTGGGATCACCTGATAAAGGATAATAGTAAGAACAAAATGTCTAATCCCCCCTAATTTTGTTTACATGCGGCAAGAGGAAAGTAAGTACCTCAATGACAGATCGGTGATTTTTACCAGTGAAGCCACTAGTATCTACAAAGGGCTCTTTTATTCCTTTAATGCTTTCTTTGAACACTTGGTATACTTCCTGTAAAAAATATTCCTTAATACCAGCATAGCTATTTCGAAAAATGATATTTTCTGTTTTTTTATAGTAAAATTTTAGAAGTAGACAACGAAAGAAATGAAAAAGCATACTTTTAAGCTTCTCTTGTTTTGTCGTGAACTCATCAAAACTTCCCGAATGGCGATCAGCATTCACTAATGATGAGAATTAAGCATTTGGACACCTCTTCTAGATTTAAACCTCCTACAAAATGGAATCCACCACTTTGCAAATCTCCAAGCCTCTCTCATTCCATTCAAAGTCACTGCAAAACCACCATCGTTGGAAAGATACACATGAAGCTTGTCAGGAGGGTAGTCCAGCGCCATGGCTGATATGACAGTGTTCATCACATGCAAAGTTGGCTCTCTATCTGGATTTGCTGTGAAAACAAAGACATCGATAGCTAGAAGTTTATCATTTTCTAGCAATCTCTCTGGAAATACAGAATGAGAAACGAGATGCCACCTTAAGGCTTGGTATAGATGCCATATAAGGAAGAGACACAGCTCTGAGAGAAAGAGAAGAAGCCATGGTAGAGATGTTAGATTAAAAATTAATCTTGATGCATAAATAACCAAATTATTCCATAAATTGAAAATATATATTCGTAGTCTCGATTAGCTTTACATTACAAGAGAAAAAGAAAGAAATTAGAACTGAGTAGACATTCCATCAAACTCTTGGACAAGTTGAGACAACTTAATTGAGATATTCTATCCATTTAATTAGGAAATTCAAATTAGGTAACAAATAAATAATGATAGTTTAATATTGAATATGATGTGATATTAATATATATATATTAAATTAATTAATTTTAACTGATTTGTTTTATATCAATATCGTTTAAATAAAAAATATTCTAACATTCTCTCACTTAGTCAGCATTTAATGTATCACTTAAACCCAACGATTATCTTTGTTAGATAAAAAATACATGAATCATGGCGATAGTTCATCTTTTTATGGCGAGTATTATCTTCCATGTATTACAATATATTTATTACATAACAATGTACTTTATGTGGCTATGTACTTAAAAAAATAAACCCTATGTTTATTCAGGTCCTATGAAGATGAAATTTTTTCAAATAAAAATTAAGATACGCATAAATATGGAAAAACATCAAAATAAGAGTTTCATTGATTATAACTTCAGTTTGTACAATAAATTTACATAAGGGAACCAAGTCCCATGTTCACTACATGATCATTGAATTTATGAGGAGGCAAGTCTTTCGTCATAGGATCAACAATCATGAATTCAGTGCTAATATGTTGAATGACCACTTTATTTCTTTAACATGTTCTCTCACGGCTAAGTACTTTATGTCGATGTGCTTGCTTTGACTACCACTTTTGTTGTTCTTAGCCATGAATACAACAGCTGAATTGTCACAAAACATTCTCAATGACCTAGATATGGAATCTACAACTTTAAGGCCTGAATGAAACTCTTTAGCCACACACCATGCAATGTAGCCTCAAAACATAAAACGAGGTCAACTTCCATAGTAGAAGTAGCAGTTAAGGTCTGTTTGTTACTCCTCCATGGTATAGCTCCACCGACAAACATAAAAACGTAACCAGAGGTTGATTTACGTGAATCAGTACAACCAAAAAAGTCTGAATCTGAGTAGCCAACTACTTCCAGGTTGTCAGTTCGTCTGAACATGAGTTTGTAATCCTTAGTACCCTGAAGGTACCTCATAACTTTCTTTGCAGCTTTCCAGTGGTCAACCCCGGGTTACTTTGAAATCTTCCTAACATTCCAACAACATAGGCAATGTCGGGTCTTGTGCACACCTGAGCATACATTATGCTTCCAACAATGGAAACAAATGGGATGTTTTTCATTTCTTCATTTTCAAAATCATTCTTTGGACACTGGCTCAAATTTAATTCATCACCCTTAATAATAGGAGCAAAACTTGGTGAACAATCTTTCATTTGAAATCTCTCTAAAACTTTGTTAATGTAGGCTTCTTGAGATATACCTAAGATACCTTTGAATCTATCTCGATGGATCTTAATGCCAATGACATAAGACGCATCACTCATATCCTTCATCTCAAAGTTATTTTAGAGAAATTGCTTCACCTTATATAGCATGCCCTTATCATTGGTTGCAAGAAGAATATCGTCCACATATAAACAAGAAAACAAATCTTACTCCCACTAACCTTCTGTTATATATATTGATCCATGACATTCTCTTCAAATCTAAAGGAATAGATGACATCATGGAATTTTAAATACCATTGGCAGAACGCTTGTTTTAAACCTTAAATGGACTTCTTAAGCTTGCACACCAAATGCTCACCATCACTAGAGGAGAATCCTTTTGGTTGTTTCATGTATACCTCCTCCTCTAGGTCACCATTTAGGAAGGCAGTTTTCACATCCATCTCCTGCAACTCTAAATCGAAATGAGCAACTAATGCTAGGATAAATTTGAGGGAATCTTTCTTCGATACAGAAGAAAAGGTCTCTGTGTAGTCAATTCCTTCTTTTTTAGTGAATCCCTTAGCAACAAGTCTCGCTTTGTGTCTCTCGATGTTGCATAATGAGTCTTTCTTTGTTTTGAAGACTCATTTACACCCAATAGCCCTCGCCCCATTAGGCAACTCAACAAGATCTCGTACTTCGTTGCTCTTCATAGAATTCATTTCTTCATTCATGGCATTGTACCACAGTTCCGATTCTTTGCTCTTCATAGCTTGTGAAAATGTTTCTGGATCATTTTCGGGTCCAATATTGTAGTCAGATTCTTGCAAATACACAACATAGTCACTAGGTATCGCTGATTTGGTTGTCCTAATGGATCTTCTTAAGGCTACAACAGCACACTCTTGGGAAGCGGGTGGTTCAGCTTGTTGTTCAACAATTATTGGTAACTTCTGAACAACTTGATCCATTTGAACTTTGTTGACGCGGTTCTTCGGCAACAGATAATTATATGAATAAATGGGATGGATTAGTGCTAAATGATGAACCGTAATATGTGAATAATCTCAAAGGAAGGTTATGACTCGTGTACTCTTTTTAGGTGGTTCGAAGATTAAAATCCCTCTAGTCCACCAGGCAATATTATTGATATCTCTCTGATCTTCCTTACAGGGTGTTTCTTTACAAATTAGAAGCCAACCCTTTGCAACACCCAGGGTCTCCATATTTATAGGGAGAGGACACCTGGGTGTTGGCAAAGGGGGTCATCCCGTGACCTTCTTACCCATTATGTCACTTCTGTGACATTCATGATTAATTCCTAAAACCTGACAATGAAGTGTGGTCTAATCAATAGGTAAGGGGGATAATGGGCCGCATGGCCCAAACCAGTCGTGGGGTGCCTGAACACGCACGTTTATGCTGCGTGTCCGAGATTTCAGGAATGGAGTAGACACGTGATGTCTGATATGCGCACATTTACATTGCGTGGTTGTCTTTCTAAAGGGTTGGAGGTGTCAGCTCCAGATCGTACCCTGAGCTTGATGTGGTCTCAGCTCGCGGTGTCCACGCTGCTGACCCGATGCCTTCGAGTATTCTCACTAAACCATTGGCTACCTCGAGCTAAAGAGGTAGAGACTCGTAACAGAAACTCTAGGTAGGTGGCTTCCACGTGGCTGATAGGATTATGCCCTTTTTCAGCTTGCTAATACCCCGTTGATATTTAGGGCGTACATTTGCCTCTCAAGCCCTTAATCGTGGCATATGACGTCACCTGTGGCCACAGTGGGGGCTTTTAGGTTTCCCTGTGGACTCTTTATGTCCCGCCCATCACGCTGGTATCGGATACGTGGAGCATCGTGGTTGGTGACGGTCCGTCTTCCGAGAACCACATTAAATGCCCAAGCCTATCTTCGGCCGTCATTTCGTCTTTCGAGTTGTGATCCTCGTATCCTACATCAAGACAATCGAACGACCCTCATTCTTCTGCCTTTTACGTATATATAAGGTTGTCCACCTTTCGCATGAGCCACCTTTTTATTTGAATTTTTTTTCTCATCTTCTTTCTTCTCTCTTCTCAGTCTCAAAACCCTTTCTTTCTTCCGGTCACTGTTCCAGACGTTCCTGAGTTTCAGACACGAGGGTTCTTTCGTGACTCTGATTCCAAAGATTCCACCAGGATTCCAACCCCGACGCTCTTTTCAGTCTTTACGCAGCAAAAAACAAAAAAACTTCTGTAAGTCCTCTGTTTGTTGTATGCTTTGAATGTTTCCATTTTTCTTTGCTTAGGTGAACTTCCTTCTTAGCCACATGCAGTAGATTGTTTTTCTTTGCTGGTAGTTTGTGCGTAGGTTTTTATCCTAGAGGTATCGACCGTAGGACAGAGAATGCTTAGGAGCATGACTCATAGGACAAAGTTCTGGGGTGATTTTTCTAGGTAATTTTTTTCTATGCCTGTTTGGGACAACAAGTTTCTGGGGTGCAAAAACCGGGTAGCTTAGGAGACACGCTTCGCAGGAGGTTTTTCCTTTCAAAACTTTCCTTCCAAGGAAAACTTTATTCTGACCCTCCTGACACTCAGATCCCGAGCAATCGGGGACCCGTTGGAAGCATAGGCGCGTGTTCATAGAACCGCGTGGTCTCACTAGCCACGGGCTGAGATTACCTCAGCCCGTGTAAAGGAAACCATCCTTCGTGCTAGATTATTTCTTCTGCTCAGGTCGCCTTTTCTGAACTTTCTTCATCTTTGTTCGTTAGGCGACCAGATGGGACCCAAGAAGAGTACCGGCAGTTCGTCCTCCCAGCGGGCTAGCAAGGGGAAAGAGGTAGCAACAGACTCCCCGATCCCCCACTTCGGTCCCACAGTGGAGAAGGAGGTCGAGGTAGGACCTGATGCCTTCTTTGAGGCCGAGAGGATTGTCTCGAAGGTCACAACCCAGGGGAAAGTCAATAAAATCATGCTCTCCCACAACATCGAGATAGGGAAGGGCACCCTGGTTGTCCATCCTCCCCTTGAGGTCGAGCGGAGCTGCGCACCGCTCGATGAGGAGTTCGCGGCCTGGAGCGACGAACACCTCAAGGCTGGGGCCTTTCTCATCCTGGATCAGTACTTCGCGAATTTCCTTAATTTCTTGAAGTTGGCCCCCTTCCAACTCCCCCCAACTCCTACCGTCTGTTAGCGGGGTTGAAGTACTTGTTCCTGAAGTAGGAATGGGAGGTCCCCACACCGGTGGACATCCTCTACTTCTTCTGCTTCAAAGTCAGCCTGGACCAACGGGGGTGAGGTGACGAGTTCTACTACCTGACCCGTTTTCCCAACTCAGCCGCGGTCATCGAGCTGCCTAGCCACCCCAATGACTTCAAGGATCAATTCTTCATGTCAACAGGGTTTTGCAACTGCGAATACCATTACTTCAACCGTCCTCGTAAGTTCCTTCTAACTTTAGCTCGCAAGATTGTCGTTGGTTAGTTTCATCCAATTCATTATTGATTTGAAAACTATCGTGTAGCTATTTTTGTGAGGATGGCCAAGTCGGTGACCCTTGGGGGTCAGTACGAAACCTTGGCGGGGCTCCCCCTAAGTGAAAAAGAATACCGCCAGCTCGTGTCTGATGAGACGATGCTGGCGTGTAAGTTAATTTGTCCGGGCTAGACTCTGGCCTTGAGGAGGCCGCAGATCATCCCTGCAGCCCGCGAGATGGCGCCCATCCCTGAGGAGGAGACCGCAGATGAGGACGAGGAGGACGAGGTGCCCCTTGTGCGCCAGAAGCGGGCTCTTGAGGTCGCCCAGGAGGTCAATGCAGAGCGGACCCAATTCGGGGTAGCAGCCGGCCCCTCCGGCCAAGGTAACCCTTACTTGTTTAGGGATTTAGACAGGGCCGCCACAGACCTACAGCTTGCTAGGTTTAACCCCAGCCAACTCGTTCACCGCCACCAAAACGACCCAGATCGCAACATCACTCTACTCCAGTGTGTTGACCAGCTAGTGTTGCATTATGACATGGGCCGCCCTAGGGGTACTATAGTAGTAGATAATACCCTGGCCTTTAGGTTGGCCTTTTTTGAGCAGTACGGGACCAATCTTAGGTCGTGGCCCTCCCTTCTGGAGGGTGTAGTAGCTCCGGGTGTTAGGCAGTATGTAGAGAAGTCCAGTCCTGAGGCGGATCCGGACCCAGAGCCTCCTCTCACTCGTGAAGTCATTATCTTAGACTCCCCCGTAGAAGCTCCGGGGTCGGAGGTCCTGACAATAGATTCCTCCTCTAGCTCGGAGGGTATGACCTTTTTCAATACATACTTTAGATTTTTCTTGTTATCAAAGTATTTTTACATGCATACTAATGATTCGCTCTTTGTTTCAGACGAGGAGATGTCGCAGCTCGGGGACAACTTTCTGCGGTCTATGTTCCAGAGGGGAAATCCCTCCTCTGGGTCGTCTGGCCCCTTGGTGAAGAGGCTCCGGGTGACTAAGAAAACTCCTCCCCCAGGGACTATCTCCAAGTCTCCTGCCAAGGGGAAAAACCAGGGTCCTGCTGCAATAGATAAGGTGCCTCCACCCCCTCCTGCAGTGGAGAAGATGGCTCCACCTCCCCTGCAACCTCCTGTCCCTAATCGGGAACAGGAGGTACCAACCGGGACCTTGTCAGCCCCGACTCCCGGCGTGCGCGTCCCGGTCAATCCTCAGGCCTTGGAGAAAATCCCCGAGGTCTTTCGGGGGATAGTTTACGAAACCGCGACCTACATGGTGGACCACTGCTACAACGCCACCTCGAGGGACTTGCGGGAGATCGAGACGAGGAGCCCCGAGCATAAGATGGAGTCTTCACTGGGGATGACCCTCATGGTAAGTTTGCTTTACCACTGGTTCTTTATGTTGTTTTTTTTTTCTCTAAGGCACTTGCCTTATTATCTTTTTGTCTTGCAGGCGGCTCTGGCTCTCCACCGAAGCATATCTCGGTCCAGGGCCAGGATTGATGAGATCCAGGGCGAGCACCAAGCTGCCCTCGCATCCGCTCGACAATAGGAGCAGGATGCCAAAGCTGCCCTGGCGACTACCCGGGAAAGCGAGAAGGTCGCACAGGCCGCCTCGGTTGCTACGAAAGCCGACTTGGAGGCATCTCAGGCCTAGCTGCTGGATGCCGAGGCTACTAAGGTCGCCCTGGACGCCGCGAAGATTGAACTTGAAGAGGCCAAGGCCGCCCTTGTGGCGGAGAGGGCATCATCCAGCTCCTCCATGGAGTCCATGCTGTACCATGGCTGGGCCTTCAATCAGGATGGTGACTTTTCCTTCTTGGGGCCGGAGGTGTGGGAGTCCTTCTTGGAAAAGTTCAAAGCTCGCTTTCAACAAGAGGTGCCCTCTGAGACCGGGGAGACTTCCACTACAACCGAGAAGGATGCCAAGGGAGTGACTTCAACCGAGCGGCCTGGCGGGGCTTAGGATTTTTGCTCCTTTTTCTTTTATTTTTATTTGTAACTTTATATTACGAGGATTTTTTATCCTCAAGACAATTGATTTCCTTAGATTTATTTAATCTATTTATATATATTTGTGGTTTAACTTAGTTTCTGTTGGTGTTATGATTGACATCTTATGCTTTTTAGGAAAAAACATATGTTAATCAATTTGAACCAACTTCTAAGTCTTAGGACCTGGTTGTACCGAGGACATTAATTTTAAAAACTTAGTTCACATTAATCTTTTATCGATATCTCGTGCTTTTAAAGAAAAACATCGATCAATCAATTTGAATCAACTTCTAAGTTTTAGGACCTGGTTGTATCCAGGACATTAATTTTTAAAAAAAACTTAGTTCGTGCTAATCCTTTATCGATATCTCGTGCTTTTTAAGAAAAACATCGATCAATTGATTTGAATCTACTTCTAAGTCTTAGGACCTGGTTGTATCCAGGACATTAATTTTTTTTTAAAACTTAGTTTATGCTAATCCTTTATCGATATCTCGTGCTTTTTAAGAAAAACATCGATCAATCAATTTGAATCAACTTCTAAGTTTTAGGACCTGGTTATATCCAGGATATATCCCCCCCAAGTAATCAGGAAAAGGTCTTTCGTGGTTACTTGACGTTACATCCACAAACATATATGATAATGCAAAAAGATTAACTCCTATTACTTAATAAACAAAAGATGGCTTTTCTAACTAAGCCTAACAAAGATATTACTGATAATATTTCTTTAAGTGTACAGCATTCCAAGTCCTTAGGAATGCTTCTTCGTTAAGCCGAGCTAGCTTAAAGGTTCCTTCTTTCAAGGCCTCGGTTATTTGATAGGGTCCTTCCCAGTTTGGTCCCAACACTCCGTCCTTGGGATCCTTGCTAGCTAGGAAGACTCTTCTGAGGACTAGGTCGCCAACGCTAAAGACGTGTTTCTTGACCTTTGAGTTGAAATAACGAGTGACCTTCTGTTGATAATGTGCGAGCTGTAGCTGTGAAGCTTCTCGTTTTTCGTCAATTAGGTCGATAGGTGCGCAGAGCAATTCGTCATTCCGGTCTTGGTCAAATGCCTGGACTCTATGCAAGGCTACCTTTACTTCGACAGGAAGGACTGCCTCACTCCCGAAAGCTAGGGAGAAAGGAGTATGACCTATCCGCGTTCGATGTGAGGTCTGGTATGCCCACAGTACCTCGGGGAGCTGTTCGGGCCAGACTCCCTTGGCTTTATCCAGTCTTTTCTTAAGGCTCGCCTTTAGCGTCTTGTTGACAGCCTCGACCTGCCCATTGGCCTGGGGATAGGCCACGGAGGAGAAGCTTTTAACAATGTCGTGCCTCTCGCAGAATTCAGTGAAGAGGTCGCTATCGAACTGCGTTCCATTATCTAACACGATCTTCTTTGGCAGCCCGAATCGGCAGATAATACTCTTGACCACGAAGTCGAGGACTCTCTTTGAAGTGATCGTCGCCAGGGGCTCTGCTTCTGCCCACTTGGTGAAGTAGTCGATAACCACTACGACGTAGCGAACTCCTCCCTTTCCAGTAGGGAGGGCACCAACCATGTCAATCCCCCAGACAACGAACGACCATGGGGACGTGATCATCTTCAGCTCGACCGGGGGAGCCCGGGCAATTGTGGCGAATCGTTGGCACTTGTCACACTTCTTAGCGTAGGAGATCGAGTCCTTTGACAAAGTTGGCCAATAATACCCTTGCCTTAGTATCTTCAGGGCCAGGCTTTGCCCCTAGTGTAATCTCCGCAAAATCCCTCGTGCACCTCCTGCAAAATGGTCTTCGCCTCGCTTGGCAGAACACACCGTAGGAGAGGTAAAGAGTGTCCACACCAGTATAATATCCCATCTATCACCATATACCTTGGAGCCTGGTAAAGTACCCGCCTTGCGTCATTTCGCTCCTCGGGTAACTTTCCTGCTGTGAGATACTTGAGGATGGGGGTCACCCAGGTCGGTCTGGCGTCGATTATCTTGACCTCCACCCCGACTTCCTCTATGCTTGGTCTTTCCAAGAACTCTACCGGCACCAGCCCCAAAGTCTCCTCCTCCTCAGAGGTAGCGAGCTTTGCCAGGGTGTCCGTGCTGGCATTCTGCTCCCGAGGTATCTGCTCGATTGAGCCGCGCTCAAATACGGATAGCTCAATCTTTACCTTGGCCAGGTCAGCAGCCATCTTGGTTCCCTGTGCTTGGTATTCCCCTAACAGTTGGTTTACCACGAGCTGGGAATCGGTGTAACACTGGACGGAGCTGGCCTTCAGTTCTTGGGCCACCCTTAGCCCAGCCAGTAAAGCTTCGTATTCAGCCTCGTTGTTGGACGCTTTGAATCTGAATCGTAACGCCGAGTGGAATCGATGTCCTTCTGGGGATATCAATATGATTCCATCCCCGGAGCCGTCCTCGTTAGACAAGCCATCTACGAAGACCTTCCACGAGGCTTGGGCTAAGGAGGCCTTGGCTGACTCTTCTATAGGATCTTCTCGGAACCCTGTGCACTCTACCACAAAATCAGTCAGGGCCTGGCTTTTTATTGCAGTTCGCGGTACGTACAATATCTCAAATTGGATGAGTTCGATAGCCCATTTCAACAGACGTCCCGATGCTTCAGGTTTTTGCAAAACATGCCTTAAAGGATGATCGGTTATGACGTGTATTGAGTGGGACTGGAAATACGGCTTGAGCTTTCGGGAGGCCGTAATGAGGTAGAAATCCATCTTTTCCATCAACGGATACCGGGATTCAGCTCCGAGAAGCCTCTTTTTGATGCAATAGACTAGCTTTTGAGATCGGTCTTCTTCTCAGACTAATACGTCGCTAGCTACATCCTCCGTGACAACTAGGTAAAGGAAAAGAGGCTCTCCTGCCGTCGGCTTGGGCAATACGGGCAGCTCGGCTAAATGTGCTTTCAGGTTAAGGAAGGCACGCTCGCATTCCTCGGTTCACTCGAATTTTTTATTTCCTCGGAGCAGGTTGTAGAATGGCAGACATTTGTCGGTTGATTTAGAAATGAACCGATTGAGGGTCGCCACCCTTCCTGTCAGACTTTGAATGTCTTTTAACGACTGGGGTGAAGGCATCTCGAGTAGCGACCTGATCTTATCGGGGTTTGCTTCTATTCCCCTGGTATTGACGATGAACCCCAAGAACTTTCCTGACGCGACCCCGAAAGTACACTTTTGGGGGTTTAGCCTCATGTTGTATTCTCTCAATATCTTAAAGCATTCCCCCAGATCGGAGACATGGTTATCGGCAGTTTTCGACTTGACCAGCATGTCGTCAACATACACTTCCATATTCTTCCCGATCTGGTTGGTAAACATCCTATTTACCAACCTCTGGTAGGTAGCCCCGGCTTTTTTCACCCCGAAGGACATGACCTTGTAACAATAAACGTTAGTTGGGGTCATGAAGCTAGTGTGTTCCTGATCTTCCAGATTCATGGCGATCTAGTTATAGCCCGAGTATGCATCCATAAAAGACATGAGCTCGTGCCCCGCCGTGTCATCTACTAATTGGTCGATCCTCGGCAAGGGGAAGCAATCTTTGGGGCAGGCTTTGTTCATATTGGAGAAGTCGATGCAGGTTCGCCATTTCCCATTGGGCTTTGGACCAACACAGGATTGGCAACCCAGATCGGGAACTTTGCTTCACGAATAAAGCCACACTTTAAGAGCCGGGCTACATCCTCCTCTAGGGCCTCAGCTCGGGTTTTCCGTAGGTGCCTTTGTTTCTGGGACTTTGTAGGCACGCTTTTATCCAAGTGGAGGGTGTGCATGATGACGCTCGGACTGATCCCTACCATGTCTCCATGAGACCAGGCGAACACATCTAGATTCTCCCTCATAAACTTAATCAGCTCCGCCTTCCTTCCGCTACATAGATTTTTCCCGAGCTTTACCACCTTCGAGGGGTCTTGTGGGTCGACGTTTACTTCCTCGAGCTCTTCGATGGCCTGGAGCTCAGATCTATCCTCGTCTACTCGGAGGTCGATATCATTATTTAAGATGATATTCTCCCCTTTGGAATTCTGAGGTCTTTCAATCTCAAGACTAGGCACAAGTTCCTGAGATTCCTCATTCCCGCCCTGGATGGTCATCGTCTGCTGCCCGGGTTTTGATTTTCCCTTCATAGAAAGGCTATAGCATTCCCTGGCAGCGAGCTGATCGCCTCGGACAGTGCATATCCCCGAGGAAGAGGGGAATTTTAGCGCGAGTTGGCAGATGGAGGTTATTTCTTCGAACGCTATCAAAATAGGTCGGCCCAAAATAGCATTGTACGCGGCGGGACAATCGATGATCACAAACTCGAGAAGTTTTGAGACAGTCCTGGGTCCCTCTCCCAAGGTGATCACCAGCTCGATTGTTCCTATTGCTGCCGACCCTTCAACGGAGAATCCGTATAGCATCATGGAGGTGGCTTTCAACTTGGTGACAGATAAACCCATCTTTTCCAGCGTAGACCGGAATAGCAGGTTCACTGAGCTACCATTGTCGACCAGTATCCTCCTAACTCTCCTGTTAGCGAGCTGAGCGGCTACGACCAGAGGGTCGTTATGAAGCAACTGGACATGACTGGCATCTTCCTTGGTGAATATGATTGGTTGTCTCTTCAATCGCTGCTGCTTGGGTAGATGTTGCTCAGGGACGAACTCCACTCCATTATGAGCCTTAAGTCCGTTGACATATCTCTTCTGGGCAACTCTACTCGTGCCAGCCAGATGGGGGCCTCCTGAGATCGTGGAGATCTCTCCTCCTATCACAGGAGGAGGGATGTCCTGATCTATCTGAGACCCGGGCTGACTTATCGGAACTTCCGGAGTTGGTTGGTCGGCAGGAACCCTATTCCACGCATACTGAGCCAAGGGTCCGGCTCTGATGAGAGTCTCGATCTCATCCTTCAGGTGCCTACAATCATCAGTGTTGTGACCAATGTCGTTGTGGAACCGACAAAACTTGGAGGGGTCTCGCTTACCCTTCTGGTGCTTCAAAGGTTTCGGCTTCTTCCAGGGGAGGCAAGCAGAGTTTGCTAGGAAAATTTTATCCCTAGTGTGTGTGAGCTCGGTATAAGTCGCGTAGACTGGCTTAAACTTTTCCATGGACTTGTTCTTCTTCGGGTCATGCTAGTCTCCCTCGCTGCTCCCTTTTCTCTTGCCTCCACCAAATTGTTTATTCTGTGTAATGGTTAGTGTCGCTGTCACGACATCCGTTCCTACTCCAGCGGGCTGTTCAGGGGCCTGGCTGGTTTCCGCGGCCGACGCTCGCGCCTTCTCCAGGTTTATCCACCCCTGGGCCCTATTTACGAATTCGTTCACGGTGCTGACACCTTTTCTTTGTATCTCTTCCCAGAGCCCGCCTCCAACGAGGATTCCAGTCCTCAATGCCATAAGCTTGGAACTATCATCGGCGTCCCTGGCCCGAGCCGCGACGTTTGCGAATCTGCTCAGGTAAGCTTTCAAAGGTTCGTCGGGCTGTTGTCTTACGTTCGCCAGGGTGTCGGCTTTGACGCGGGCAGCCTGAGAAGCTTGGAATGCCCTCTTGAAGTCGGCAGAAAAGGCTTTCCACGAGCTGATGGACTGCTTTTTACTCTGCGTGAACCATTACCTGGCCGGCCCAGTCAAGGTGGAAGGAAATATTAAACATCTCAGCTCGGGACTGATGTTGTGGGCCATCATTAGGGTGTTGAACATACCCAGATGATCCGACGGGTCCCCGTCCCCATTGAACTTGGACAAGTGAGGCATACGGAAACCAGGTGGATACGTCGTAGCTGCTATGCTGGGGGCGAAGAGCTTGAGTACGTCCCCCGAGTCGTACTCATCTTTTTCTTTTTCCGATAAGAGCTTCCTCATCAGCTCCTCCATCTGAGCCAGTCATTCCAGGGTATGGTCCTTGCGTCCTTGGTTGTTCCGGGGCTGTTCAACAACTCTAGTTCCATTGTACGTGTTGGGCGGGTTATAGTCCCTCCTATCTTGAGATAGGTTATGTGGCACATTACCACTGTCATGTACTTCAGATAGGTCCTCCCCTTGGCGAGCATGACTGCTATTTCTAGCTGGATCTCCTCTCTAAGAGTTGAGACGATCTCGGAGGTCGCCCCGCGGGGTGACCCGAGGGCTTTGAGTCGAGCTCAAATGATGGCGCAGGTCTTCGCCGGACCTACCACTTCGATTACTCCCAGTCCAGTAACTTCCATTTGAGAAGCTCGTAGCCCGCCGCTGAGGGTGAGGATCCGGGATTTCTCTGGGCACCCAGCTGTGACGGGAAGATCTGAAGGAAGGAGGATTTCTCCTGCTGCTCCCATGAGTCGGAATGTCTCGGACTGGATGAGGAGGAGATGGATATCTTATCAGTAATGGAGGATGCCTGAATGGTGACGCGATCCTGGTCCCGTTGGGGCGGATTAAGTTAGGTCGCGACCGCTCCATTCTACCATCCCCCGCGTCTTGCGCTCGGCGGTCTGAGCATAGTGCAGGACGGATGGCCAGGGCGGGCTGTCGTCGCGAGCCCTCCCTGGATCTTATTCGTGAGCTACCACAAGCCCTCCTAGGTGCACTCGAGGGTGGAACTGAACTAGGAGTTGAGGTCCGGACCCATCGGCTGAATGGCTGATCGGTCTTAGGAAGTTCCTCAAATACACTTTCCTGGTGGTGCGACATGGGAGTAGAATTTGATGTCGAGGGTCTGGCCGACCGACTGGGCCTAGGCCGATTACCCCGGCGGGACTTATGAGTCCCACCATGCCTCTTTCCGACGTTAGCATCAATTGTAAGAGGGGGTAATTGGGCCAAAACCTCTTCGATCTTCTTGTTTTCTTTCACCATATGACTCCTCAACTGTGCATTCTCCATTTCCACCGCCGTGTAGAAATCCGGGTTCGGATTGGGCGGACGGGGAGCCGAACTTCCAGTGTCATCTTGGCCCATTGGCTGCTTCCCCGGTCGCTGCTGAACCTCAGGGTTTTGCTCGTCGGATATGGAGGCATGGTGGGCCTCCTGCCCATCACGTTGATCCGCCTCGTTACCATGTCTCGAGCGAGTAACTACCATGGTTGGGTTTTTGCGATAGAACCAATCTAAGAACTGTCAACGAAAGCACCAAACTGTTGACGCGGTTCTTCGACAACAGATAATTATATGAATAAATGGGATGGATTAGTGCTAAATGATGAACCGTAATATGTGAATAATCTCAAAGGAAGGTTATGAATCGTGTACTCTTTTTAGGTGGTTCGAAGATTAAAATCCCTCTAGTCCACCAGGCAATATTATTGATATATCTCTGATCTTCCTTATAGGGTGTTTCTTTACAAATTAGAAGCCAACCCTTTGCAACACCCAGGGTCTCCATATTTATAGGGAGAGGACACCTAGGTGTTGGCAAAGGGGGTCATCCCATGACCTTCTTACCCATCATGTCACTTCTGTGACATTCATGATTAATTCCTAAAACCTGACAATGAAGTGTGGTCTAATCAATAGGTAAGGGGGATAATGGGCCGCATGGTCCAAACCAGTCGTGGGGTGCCTAAACACGCACGTTTATGCCGCGTGTCCGAGATTTCAAGAATGGAGTAGACACGTGATGTCTGATATGCGCACGTTTACATTGCGTGGTTGACTTTATAAAGGGTTGGAGGTGTCAGCTCCAGATCGTACCCCGAGCTTGATGTGGTCTCAGCTCGTGGTGTCCACGCTGCTGACCCGATGCCTTCGAGTATTCTCACTAAACCATTGACTACCTCGAGCTAAAGAGGTAAAGACTCATAACAGCAGCTCCGGGTAGGTGGCTTCCACGTGGCTGATAGGATTATACCCTTTTTTAGCTCGCTAATACCCCGTGGATATTTAGGGCGTACAAACTTCATCATTGACTTGTGGATCTTCAACAATTGGTTGTGGTGGTTCAACATCCCTTTGGACTTCAGAGGTGTTATGAACCACAATCAATCTTGCTCTTGAGGTGGAGGGTTCTGAAGGATCTTTCTCAGAACCTAAGTCCTTTGATTGATCACTCCCACTAATCAAGGAATTTTCAAGAAATTTTTCATTCCTTGATTCCACAATCCTAGTGCTATGAGATGGACAATAAAACTTGTAACCTTTAGACATTTTAGCGTATCCAATAAAGTATCCACTTATGGTCCTTAGGTCCAGTTTCTTCTTTGGTGGATTGTAAATCCTAACTTCAGATGGGCATCCCCAAATGCATACATGTTGCAAACTCAGTTTCCAACCTTTCAATAATTCAAAAGGAGTTTTTGAGACTGCCTTGGTTGGAACTCGATTTAATATGTACACTAATGTCTTTAGAGCTTTAGTCCACAAGGATTTAGGAATATTAGGGTTGCTGCTAAGTATACTCCGCACCATGTCCATCAATGTTCGGTTTCTCCTTTCTGCAACACCTTTTTGCTCAAGTGTACCGGGCATGGTATCTTGGGCAACAATCCCATTTTCTTGAAGAAACTTTGCAAAAGGGCCAGGTGCTTGTCCATCTTCATGTATCTACCATAATATTCTTCACCTCAATCTGATCTCACTATCTTAATTTGTGTGTTGCATTGCTTCTCTACTTCAGCTTTAAATATCTCAAAGACATCTAACACTTCACTTTTGTTATGAAGTAAGTAGATATACATGTAACGTGAGTAATCATCTATGAAGGATATGGAGTATTTCTAACCATATGAGTCCATGTCTGGACTACATATATTAATTTGTATGATTTCTAATAGTTCGGAACTCCTATGGACACCACTTTTCTTAGACTTGGAGGTATGCTTTCCCTTAATGCAACCCACACAAGTATCAAAATTAGTAAAATCTAAGGTATTGAGTACCCCATCTTTTACTAATATTTTAATTCTATCAATGGAGATATGTCCCAATATCCAGTGCCATAACGTAGAGGAATTCTCATTCATAACACATCTTTTATTGTCAGCATGAACATGCCCAGTATTATAAGCGGTATTGTTTTGTAAATAAGGTAGTAAAGACCATTAGACAAAATACTATTTCCAACACATTCATATTTATTATATAAATTAAAAGATTTGTCTAAAAATGTAAAGGAAAATCCAAAAGGTACAAGTCTTGAAATTGAGATCAAGTTTCTAGAGAAACTTGGAACATAAAAGGTATTTTTCTAATTTTAAAATAAAACTAAATGGAATGTTCCAATAGCCTCCACATGTGAGCCCATCTTGTTATTGGATAAGATGTTTTGCACACTTCCCACTGGCTTCCTTAGGTTTTGTAAACCCTGCAAGGAATTTGAAATGTGAATTGTTGATCCAGAATCAATCCACTATGTGTTAAGATTAACATTATCCATATTAGATTCATAACATACGAATGAAATTGGATTATCTATGTCGTTCATCCATTTCTTGAACTTGGCGCATTCCTTTTTCGCATGTCCCTTCTTTTTGCAGAAAAAACACTTTATGGAATCCTTCTTTATTTCGCCTTGGGAAGGCACTTTATTTTTCCCCTTGTCCTTCTTGGATGGTTTGCGTTTCTTTCCTTGGGTGGCCATGTGAGCACTTTCACCTTGTTCCTGCAGGAGTCTTGCTTCTTCTTGAGCACACATGGTTATCAATTCATTGATACTCCATTTGTCCTTATGTGTGTTAAAGGAAATTTTGAAAGGCCCGTATTGAGGTGGAAGATTGTTAAGGATGTAGAGAACCAGGAAGGTTTCTGGAATGACTATATTGAGCTTCTTCAGTTGAGCAGAAATGTCCCTCATCTTTAAGATATGTTCTTTAACTACTTTGACACCAGTGAGCTTTGTTGATGAGAACTGGTGGATGAGGTTGTTGTAAAGTGGTTTTTCCGAAGTGTCGAACTGCTCATCGATCATTTTGATCAATTCTTTGACTTTCTTAGGTTGCTCCATGTAACGCCCTACATCCTTAGAGCCGTTACTAAGTGATTTTAAAAACATGCTTTCATCTCACTAATCGAGGTTTTAGATCAAACAGTGTAATTAAGCTATAAACAGAGGAAAAACCTTAGAAATATTAATTTCCATAGAAAATCATAAAAGGTTTACACTTGGGGTCCCAAAATACAGTTTAGAAAATGTTTACAACATATTAAGAAAACCAAGTCGACTAGACGATAAAATCAGAGTTTGTTTACAAGCTTCTCACAAAATCCTCTGGCCGTGGCGGCCAGGCTGGCCAAACATGTACACGTTGCCTCGCGCCTGCTGTACTCATGGTTGGTTGATCACCTCTGTACCCTTTACCTGCACCACAGAGCATTTGTGAGCCGAAGCCCAGCAAGAGAACCCACAAGCAGATAACATATGCAACACATATATCAAACATATAAATATGCCACCAATGGCTAAACACGTACGGCCTAGCCATCCCACGCATTTACTAAGCCCTGGGTTCACGGACCATGACATGAGGATATCCCAGGTATCCTTCTGGGGACTCGCCCTGGCAACTCGCACTCCACGTGCTCAGCGCTGCTCCTGGCCCTTTGCCGTTCTCGGCCTTGCACTCAACGTGCCCAACGTCGCTCCCGGCCCTTCGCCGTACTCGGTCTACACCGTTCCCAGCTCAAGCCGACCACTCACATCATAATACACATAGCATAACAAGCAAGTATTGAATTCTATCATAAACAAATAAAGGGCTACGCCCCGCAGTTCTAACATATTGGGCTCGACCCTACATATCAGTTCATTCAACACACTGGGCTCAGCCCTGCATATTAGTCCATTCAAACACATTGGGCTCAGCCCTACACACAAGCTCTATGGGAACAAGGGTTCTCTTACCTGATTTCTGAGCTTCCTGAGCATCGATGTCCCGAGCACAGTCCTCAAACTGGAGCCTCGTCGAAATCCCTAGTCACAACACATCACCAATATTCAGTCATCAAGTTCTAATCCAGTGAATAACTTCGAGCCACAACCCTAACCTCCGGAACCTTGAATTCTATCAATCCGGGTGATAAAATTCATCCCGAGCCTTAACCATTGAATTCTCAGGCCTAAACACCCTTAAAATGGAAAACTGGCACTAAGGGTCGCGACCCCTCCCTCAAGAGCCGCGGCTAGCCTCGAAACAGAGGCTAGCACCTCACTGACCCCCACACGGGCCGCGACGCACCCACCAGGCGCCGCGGCGCGCATGAACCTTCTCGGCCTCCCATGGCCGCGCGCGCACACGGGCCGCAACGCTCCTCACCGAACCCAGAATTCTTCATCAATTTCCTACCTTTTCTTCAAGCCAATCCTCACCAAAACTCATCTATCTAACCCAGATATTAAACACATACATACCAGCTCAATATCAACATTAAAACCCCATCAAAATCTACTCCAAAACCCAACTAAGATACTCAAGAACATGTCAAACTTAACTAGCATGCACACTCTAGCAAACCAGTAGCAATTCTCAACATAATCCCAATAATTAAAGCTTACCTTGCTGAATTCAATCTTGTAGTTGATCCGCAAGCCTTAAGCTTCAAGCTCCTATAGTATCACAGCTGAATTCCCCTAGACTTTCAAGTTTATTCCCTTAGTTTTCCTTGTGCTTTCTTAGAGAGTGAATGTGGGAGAAAGAGATAAAACTATCCTTAGCTGAAAGAAGGGAGAGCAAGTTGGTTTCTAAAGCTTCTAAACTATTCCTCTATTTTGTTTTACTTGACTTAAGTCTATATGGTTACCTCAAGGCTCGGGGTACCAAAACGTCCCCGAGGGAAAAATGGTGAATTCCCCCAATATTCCCGCCTAGACATTCTGTCCTCAAATGTATCTCCAAATATTTATTTTCATGCCCCAGTAATCCCATAACACTCCTAGTACCCAAATTACCCCTCGACTCGCCCCGAGTCGGAATCTCAACCCCGTTGTTACTCTCTGGCTAACCGCTCCCCAGGACTGTCTCGGATCGTGCTGCACAGACATTTCGCATATATATAACATATATCACACTCATGCCCCTAATATCCAGACGGGGCCCACATGCACATTTAACTCACTAAACATGCATCACTATCATATATTCATATTAATTCACCCATTAACACATTAAAGCATAATAAATCATTTATTGCCCTCCAGGCACACTAATCAAGGCATTAGCAAATTCGGGTCGTTACACTCCACCGATCCACGCATTCCCATAGGGATCTTGGACATAATGAACATGATGCTGAGGCGATTGGATCGCTCCCATTTTTCATATAGTGCGATCTCAACAGTAGTGCTAGTCATAGTGATTGTAGCGGGTTAGTCCTTCCTTATTGTGTAGCCCATGTCGGTGCAACCTAAGTGAAGAAGAACTCCTTCCTTCCTGATTTTGAAATTGTCACCCCTAAGCTCAGGAATTTCAGTAAGGATTTCAGCAAAACTCAAGGAGGATGAAGAAGCTGCATGAATAGGATTACAAATTTAGATTTCTAAAGATTGAGGCTTAATGAAGTCATGATTTACCAATGTATAACATGCTAAAAGATGAAATTTTATTAAACAAAAATTGCTTGTGGGCTAAATTTTTAATTTAATAAAATTGGATGTACATTAGGATAGATTATTCAAACAAATTATTTGGGATAAATTAAGGTTTGATATTTCTATCTAAATTAAACTTTATGATAAAACTATTAAATTAATTATCAAAACTCATGTGGGTAAATTAAGAAAATTAATTTAATATATTATCCTAATTAATTATATATATAATAAAATCTTTGTGAGGTAAAATTATTATATTTATATAATCAATCACAATTTATGTCCATTATGTGATCCTTTCATATTAATATATAATTTTATATAATTAAAGATGTTGTGGCTACTCCCTAATTATTTAAAATTATATGGTTCACTAAACATTATGTTTTAGGCTCTATGAAGACCTAAGAACAATTTCGTTATAACATAATAGGCAATCATAAAGAGTAGTGCTCCTAATATGGTCGTCCGAAGATTATTAAAAATCGTTCTAGATTGAGCATTTGTCTTAGTTTCATGCGTTCTTATGTCAACCACAAAATTGATGGTGTATTATTCATAATTTTATTCACTTTAAATAGTTTTATGTATACTTTATGAATATTGATGTGAATATTTTATGAATATCAATGTGCTAAATATTATTCAACCTATCTTAATGTTTGAATATAATCTAAATATATCTAGCACAATAATGGAATAGATAACGTATTTAAAATCATAAAATCATAATTATAACATTAAATATAATTATACTAAAAATAAATTTTGCATGAATAATAATAAAATAATCATACAAATTAGCATAATTATTCATAAGTAGGAAAATAAATACAATAATTCTATATATACACTTAATGGCAGAAAATATACATGCTAAATAAGACAATAAAATCATTTATTGATTTGGTGAATTAATAAAACAATTGCACAAACTTAATTGTAAAAATGTAATTACATTCTTAAAATAGCACAATTATTTAATACTGCATAAATAATAACAAATATATCATACAATAAATACACCAAAATAATATTTGCACATTTTAATTAATTTCCAAATAACATATAAATTACCAATTATATGTTTTAATTAACTTGACAAAAAAAATTAAAAAATTAAATTTATTGTATAATTAAGCATTAAAATCAAGAAAATAATAAAATCCCAAAATTAAATAAAAAAGGTAATTTTCAGATTTTTTTTATGAATTTTTCTTATTTTATTTAAATCTGCCATGGGGTTGTCTTCCCCTTAATGTCGTCGTATGACCGGTCAAACGATGGGTCGTTTTTCGTGCTGCTTTAATTAATAGCTGGGCCAAGCCCCAATCATGTATCTCACGCATCTGGTGTAGTTTTCTTACCTTTGGTCTGAGTGTAAGCAATTAGGCAGGTAAGTACGACTTCCGAGAACATTCCTCTTCTGAGACCTAGTGGTAACCTAGTTACAACCCATAAATAACATTATCATTACTATTCAATTCCATACTTGAATCCCGAGACCAATCCCGTGCTCTCGAGACCTCCAATTCCCCCACACATGGTGGTAAAATCGTACCCCGACCCTTGGGCCTATGCCCTAAAAATGCAAAATGAAGGCCCCTGAAAATGGCCTAGTGCCGCGCCACAACCTTACAGGAACCGTGACACATAGCCAGGTCCCCCTGCCCTGGAACTTCCCAGCGCTACGGCTTGGAAGAATAGCGTTGCGGCGCCCCTATGTGAACCCATAATATCTGGGTTTTTCCACCATTTTTCCCGAGCCAAACTCTCAAATCCTGCCTCAAACTTGCCTAAAATTCCCAAATGATTTTAAAACCCTTAATAAAATATCATATGTAGTAAAAACACCTCGATAACCAAACTCAATCTCTAACCCAAATCAAAACCCAATCATTGGTTTAAAACTATGCTAAAACTTAAACCACAACAGGGATTTACAAAGAAAATAGAGAAATACCTTACCTTAAAGAAGAATTACAACCCTTATGTTGTTCCATTTCAATCCTAGCTTCAATCTTTCAAGTTTTGAGCCTTTCCTCGTCAAGATTCAACAAAGACCCCCAAGGCTTCAAGAGATAGAGGGAAAAATGAGAGAGAGAGAGCTGAGGGTGGTGAGGGTGTTCTAATCATTCCACTAGCTTCTGGACTAACTGAGTGTATCCCCTCCTTAGGCTAGAAATGACCAAATTACCTCTTAGCCCATTAGTTATTCTCTAATGCTCACAAGGGAAAATCCGTCATTTTCCATTTTCCCCCGTTAATCATAATTAACGTCTCACAAATTCCTGTTATCTCAAATATCCTCAAATAGTCACTAAATAATTTCCCATTACTCGATAAATCCCAGTAATGTGCTAAATTACCAAATTACCCCTAGGCTCACCCCGAGCCGGGTATTTGACCTCGTTATGACTAAACCACTAACTCTCTCCCTAGGATAATCTCTTGCCAAATAACTCAAATGTATCCACATAATAATGTGGTCATAGTTATATATCACACATATTTACCATTATACCCCTAGTAGGTCAAATTTACAAAAATGTCCTTATAATAAGAAACAGGCCCACATGCATATTTAATACACTTAAACAAGCATCATAATCATATTAAAATACAATTCACATAATTTACATGCTCATAACACATAAGCACTTAATTAATTCAGTTATTGCCTCCTGGCCCCCCAATCCAGGCACTAAGCCATATTAGGGAAATTTGAGCGTTACAATTATCCCCTCTTTATAGGAATTTCGTACTGGAAATTTTACTTGAACAGCTCGGGATACTGTTCCTGCATGGTTGATTCCAATTCCTAGGTTGCCTCCTCGACCTTACTGTTCCTCCTTAATACCTTAACTAAGGGTATGGTTTTATTTCTGAGGACCTTGTCCTTCCTGTCTAATATTTGGACTGGCTCCTCCTCATAAGATAAGTCTGTCTCTTGCTCCAGATCTTAATAACTCAGTACATGAGCCTCATCAGATACACACTTCCGCAACATCGAAATATGGAACACGTTATGGATGGTTGCCAATGACGGAGGTAAGGCCAATCTATAGGCAACTTGACTGATCCTCTCCAAGACCGCAAAATTTCCTACAAACCTTGGGCTCAGCTTGCCTTTCTTCCCAAACATCCTCACCCCCTTTAGTGGTGAGACTCTAAGGAAGACATAGTCTCCTAATTGTAACTCCACGCTCATGCGCTTAAGATTTGAGTAAAGTTTCTATCTACTCTGTGATGCGAGCATCTGATCTCTAATCTTTTTTATCGCCTCATTGGTCCTCTGAACTGCTTCAGGACCCAAGTATCTTTGTTAACCCATCTCATCTTAGTGAATGGGTGATCTGCATTTTCTACCATACAACATCTCATAAGGAGCACTCCTATGGTTGCCTGGTAGCTGTTGTTGTAGGAAAACTCTATCAGAGGCAAATACTTACTCCAGGACCCTTCAAAGTCCAGTACACATGCTCTTAGCATGTCCCACCGTATCTGGATAGTCCTCTCAGACTGACCATCGATCTAAGGATGATAAGCTATACTAAACTTTTGTTGCGTGCGTGCCCATCGCCTTTTGCAAACTTCCCCAAAACTTGGAAGTAAATGTGGGGTCCCGATCTGACACGATTGACCTCAGAGCTCCATGAAGGCGTACTATCTCTTTCACATAGAGATTTGCATACTGGTCAACTGTGTAAGTCGTTCTCACTAGTAGAAAGTGAGTTGATTTGGTGTATTTATTTGCAATAACCTACACCGAATCGTGTTGACCCACCGTCCTGGGTAATCCCACCAAAAAATACATGGTGATTTCTTTCCACTTCCACTCTGGGATATCCAAGGGATGTAATAGCCCCGCTGGTCTCTGATGTTTAGTCTTGACTTGCTGACACGTCAGACACTTGGCCACATACTCGGTTACGTCCCTCTTCATCATTGACCACCAATATAAAGTCCTCAGTTCCTGATACATCTTCGTGGTGCCGAGATGCAAAGAGTACGGGGTAGTATGAGATTCATCCAGAATCTCTCGTTTGATAACAATATCCATCGGAACACAGATTGGACCTTTAAACCTCAATAAACCCATATCTGATAATGTATAGTCCCAAGCTATTCCAGCTAGGACGCCTTCTCTAATCTTCATCAGTCGTGGCTCTTTTAACTGACTCTCCTTTATCCTTTCTAAAAGAGTAGACTGCATGGTAATGTTGGCTAACTGGCCCACTACTAACTCAATCCCTGCTCTGGTCATATCCTTTGCCAACTCCTTGGATATCTGCCTCGAACTGTACAATTGTCCCGGATCTTTCCAACTTAGGGCATCTGCCACCACGTTGGCTTTCCTTGGATGATAAAGGATGTCACAATCATAGTCCTTCACCAGTTCTAACCATCGCCTCTGCCTCATATTCAAATCCTTCTTAATGAAGAAGTACTTGAGGCTCTTGTGGTCAGTGTATATCTCACATTTCTCTCCGTAAAGGTAATGCCTCCATACCTTTAATGCAAAGACCACTGCTGCTAACTCCAGATCATGAGTAGGATACATGTGCTCATAATCCTTCAATTGGCATGATGCATAAGGACAAAACCTAACCCTTGCCTTGAGGCATCACAATAAATCACAAACTTTCTTGATATGTCAAAAGACTCAAGACTGGAGCAGTAATCAAACGTTACTTCAGTTCCTGGAAGCTATTCTCGCATCTACCTAACCACTCAAACTTCTGACTCTTGCGTGTTAGCTCTGTCAGTAGGGTAGATATCCTTGAGAACCCTTCCAAAAATCTCCTATAATAACTTTCCAATCCAAGGAAGCTTCTAACCTTAGAGGCATTCCTTGGCCTTGGCCAATCCCTGACAGCCTCGATCTTAGCTGGGTCCACCTTGATTCCATCTCTGCTAACAATATGACCTAAGAAAGTCACCTAAGGTAACCAGAACTAACACTTCCTGAACTTCGCAAATAATCTGTGTTGCCTCAGGCTCTGTAAGACCAACCTGAGATGTTGCTCGTGCTCTTCCTCAGGCTGTGAATAAACAAAGATATCATCAATAAAGACGATCACAAACTGATCCAGATAGTCCTTGAACACCTTGTTCATCAGATCCATGAAGGTTGCCGAGGCATTAGTCAAACCAAATGACATGACGAGGAACTCAAAATGCCCATATCTGGTACGGAAGGTTGTCTTTGGTATGTCTTCCTCCTTGATCCTCAACTGGTGATAACCAGATTGAAAATCTATCTTCGAGAACACCATTTTACCCTGCAATTGATCAAATAGGCCATCTATCCTTGGCAGAGGATACCTATTCTTAATGGTCAACTTATTCAATTCCCTGTAGTCTATGCACATCCTCAGAGAACCGTCATAAATCTTCATAAATAGGATTGGCGCACCCCATGGCGAAAAGCTGGGTCTGATAAAACCCAAGTCTAACAACTCTTGTAATTGTACCTTCAATTCTCTATAAGGTTCCCTAGACACTGGCTCTATCTCTGGTGCCAGCTCGATGACAAATTCTATCCCTCTGTGTGGCGGCAACCCTGGTAATTCCTCTGGGAACACATCTAGGAATTCACAGACTAACCTAGTCTCTTCTGGCCCCACTACCACGACCTAAGTGGTATCCACCACACTGGCCAGGAATCCTATGCAACCTCCTCGCAATAGGTCTCTAGCCCTCAGGCTCAAAGGTCATCATCTTCTTTTTTACAATCAATGGTTGCCTCGTATCTAGTTAACCAGTCCATCCCCAAAATCATGTCAAAGTCAGTCATAACCAACTCTATCAAGTCAATCGACAACTCCTTGTCGTCCATTGTCACTGGAAACCACTAAATCTCCAGTGGGTAATAATGTCCCAAACCCCACAACATAGTAGTCACATGGACTACACAATCTATCAATAATCCTACTAGAAACATAAGAGTGTGTAGCACCAAAGTCAATCAGTACAGTATAAGAAATGCAAAAACTAGAAAGCTGACCTGTGACCACTGAGGGCTTAGCCTCACCCTCAGTCTGCGTTAGTGCAAACAATCGAGTTGGAGTCAAGCTGTCTTCCTTTTTTAGCTCATCTTTCTTCATCCTGGGGCAGTCCTTCTTGAGATGCCCCAAAATCCCACATAAAAAGCAGGCATGCGCCTGACACTCCCCCAGATGAAGTCTTCTACATCTGGCGCACTCTAGATACGTCCTCTAGTTCTCATTGCCGCCCTGGCAGCCAATCTGTACACCTCATGTCCTCCTATCAGGGCTGGAAGTCAAAATAATATATGGGGTCTTCCTTTTCTAGTCACTAGGGCCTCCGTCCCTACCTGATCCTATAAAAGGAGGTCCCATCCTCCTGATATCTCTCCTGGCCGCATTCTCGCACCAGATCTTATTCTCAACGCCCTCTGCAGTAAGGACTCTCTCTACTACTTGAGTGTATGTCGTCACTCCAAGTACTGTTGTAATTCTAAAATCTCAGGCTATCATAGGTTGTAGCCCTTGAAGGAATCTTTCTTTCCTTTTCCCATCAGTGGGCACCAAGTCTGTAGTGAACTTGGCTAATCTTTCAAACTTTAGGGCGTATTATGTCACTGACATACTCCCTTGCAGCAGTCTACTAAATTCCTCAGCCTTTGCAGCTTTAATGGCCTCATTATAATACTTATCATTAAATATAGTTCTAAACTCTTCCCAGTTCATTGTGGTCACATCCCTAGTCTGGGACACCACCTCCCACCAGATTTGGGCATCCTCCCGAAACATGTACGTGGCACAGACCACTCTCTCATTGCCCACTACCTTCATAAAGTCTAGGATGGATGTAATCATAGCCATCTACTGCTCTGCCTTGAGTGGATATGTGCTACCCTGAAAAACTGGAAGGTGCTGTTTCCTGAACCTTTCATATACCAACTCCCAAAGGTTCTCTATCTCTATTTGTTGTTGTATGATCGGTACTGGAGTAGTAGATGGGGCCTCTGATGCAGTGTTCCCTGCCAGAACCTATTGTTGCCTCAACTGGAAAATTTCTTCGTCATGCCTCTACAACCTAGCTTACATATTAGCAAGCACATGTTGCCAATTTTTAGGAGTTGGCAAAGGGTTCTGACCCTGGTCATTACTTCCAACCTGATTCTCAGTGCCGACTGGCTTATTAGATTGCCCTGGAAGCATACTTCCAAGTCTATATGCAATCAATGACTCGACTTATCAAGCAATAATAACAATATCCCATGTCAACCCACAGTTCAAAACCGATCGAATAAGCATTCACATGCATCGACAATGCTAATAAGCATACCAGTGACTCACATGTATACACTCATGCTAATAAGCATGGCAATTCATATTCATGCTCAAACAAGGTGCTAATAAGCAAGTTCTTAACATTCACAAGCATTAACAACGCTAATAAGCACATTCCTGGCATTCATACACATAACATAATGCTATTAAGCAGTTCTAACACTTAAGAGCAGTAATGATGCTAATAAGCATTTTCTAGCATGCATAGATCAATAGCGATTCTAATAAGCATTCCTTTTAATATTTAACGGTACTAATAAGCATCTCCTAGCATACATGCACATATAGAAATGATAATAAGTGTTTCTAACATTTAAGAGTGTTGACGCAGTTCTTCGCCAACAGGTAATTAAGAAAAAAGAGAGAGGGATTAGTGCCTAGGTTGAACCAAAATAGATAAATGATCTTAGAAATGAAATGGTGACTCAGGATACGTTTTTTGAGTGGTTCAAAGGTTAAAATCCTTCTACTCCACTAGTCAGTATTATTGTTATATACTGGATATTTGATTACAAGGTCTTTCTTACAATTGAGAATCCAACCCCCATTAACTCCCAAGGTCTCCATATTTATAGGAGAAGGCACCTGGGAGTTGGTAAGAAGGTAATCCCGTGACCTTCTTACCTATCATGTCAACTCTGTGACATTCATGATTAATTCCTAAACCTGACACATAAGTGTGGTCAAATCAATAGGTAAGGAGATAATGGGCCGCATGGCCCAACCCAGTCGTGGGTGTCTGAATACGCACGTTCCTGCTGCGTGTCCGAGAAGTTAGGGATATATCAAACATGTGATGTCTGAAATATGCACGTTTACCTTGCGTGGCTGACTTTATAAGGGGTCCCAGCCTCCAGCTCCAGCTCGTATCACGAGCTGGATCTTCACTCGACCTGCAGCCTTCCGAGTCCAGACCCAATCCTTAGGCAATCTTGGCAAACCTTTAGGTTATCCCAAGCTAAGGAGGTAGGACTTTACGACAACAGCTCCGGTCCTGGGGATGTCTACCTGGTAATCATGATCAGGTCGTACCTCAGCTCGCTAATCAGCCCGTGGGAAAACCAGGGCGTACATCTGCTCCCCAAGCCCCTGCTCGTGGCACACAATGTCGTGTAAGGCCAGAGTAGGGGCTTTTAGGCTTCCCCATGAACTCTTCATATTCCACACTTTACGCAGGCGCCTAGTAGGTGGAGCATTGTGGTTGGTGACGGTACATCTTCCGAGAACCGCATTAAATGGCCTAGCCTATGCCCAGCCGTCGTTTCATCTTTCGAGTGGAGGGACTTGGATCCCACATCAGGGCAATCCAACGGACCTCTTCACGTGACCCTTCATGCATATAAAAGGGGTGGCCACCCTACGCATGGGCCACCCTTTCATTCGAAATTTCTCAGAAATTCTCTTCTTCTTCTCTCTTCATCTTAGAAGAAAAACCCTCTTCTTTCCGTCGGTCACCCTCAGCGTTCAAGAAGCTCAGGCGTAAGGATTCCTCCGAAGCTTTGGAAACAAGTACTCTGACGAAGCCCCAACCTAGGCGACTGCCACACCCACCTTCCAGCCAAACACTCTGTAAGTCTCCTGACTGTGCATATTTTGAAAATATTTTTCACTGTAGCTTAGGTAAATATTTACTATAGCCGCATGCAAGGGTTTACTGGATTTTGTGGGTAAAAAGGGTGAAAGCCTTTTAGGTTAGGTATTTTTTTTTTTGCAGTAGGAAATCGCTTAGAAGTATGGTTTACAAGATGCCTTTTCTAGGGAAAATTTCTGGGCAGGATTTTTGGTATTTTGGGTGCAAAATCGGGTAGCTTAGGGGACACGCTTCACAGGCGGTTTTTCCTTTCATGCCTATTGGAACTTTCCCTCCAAGGAAAAATTTTAACCTGACCCTCTTGACACACGAATTCCGAGTAATCGAGGATCTGTTGGGAGCACAGGCGCGTGTTCATAGAACCGCGTGGTCTCAGTCTCCACGGGCTGGGCTTACCTCAGCTCGTGCCAAGAACATTTGATTCTTCCTCATGCTCAGATCGCCTTTTCTGAAATCTTTTCTTTTGTTCGCTAGGAGACCAAATGGCACAGAAGAAGAATGCTCCAAAGAAGACCGCGGGCAGCTCGGCCTCCCAGCAAGACAAAAGAAAAGCGGTGATGCCCGAATCTCCAATCCCCAGCTTTGGGCCCGCGGTGGAGCAGGAGCTCGAGGTGGCTCCTGATGCGTTCTTTGAGGCGGAGAGGATCATCTCAAAGATTACCGACCAAACGAAGGTCAACAAAATCTTCCTCTCCCACAACATCGGGCTGGGGAGAGCATCAGTGATTGCCCGACCTCCCGCAGAGGGCGAGCGGAGCTGCGCGCCGCTTGACGAGGCCTTCGCGGCCTAGAACGATGAGCACTTCAAGGCGGGGGCCTTTCTCCCGCTCGATCAGTATTTTGCTGAATTCCTCAATTATGTGAAGTTGGCCCCCTTCCAGCTCCCCCCCAACTCTTATCGGTTGTTGGCGGGGTTAAGATATTTATTCTTGAAACAGGAGTGGGAAGTCCCCACTCCTGCAGACATTTTGTACTTTTTCTGCCTCAAGGCCAGCCCGGATCAGCGAAGTCGAGGCGACGGGTTTTATTACTTAACCCGATTCCCCAACACGGCTGCGGTCATCGAGCTGCCCAACCACCCCAACGACTTTAAATATTAATTCTTTATGTCGACGGGGTTCAGAAACTGCGAGCTCCACTACTTCAATCGCCCTCATAAGTGCTTTTCATCCTTAGCTCGTAAGTTAAGTATCACTTAGCTCCTCCTGTATCTCTTTCTGACTTAGACTAATCCTGCAGCTGTCTTCGCGAAGACAGAGAAATCTGTGACCCTCAGGGCCCTGTACGAGAGACTGGGGGGCTTGCCCCTCAGTGAGAAGGATTATCGCGTGCTCGTAACAGACAAGACGATGGTGGCCTGCAAGCTGATTTTCCCAAATTAGAATTTAAACCTAAGGAGGCCCCGAGGGCTTCCCCCAGCCCGCGACACCAGACCTACCATCGTGGAGGAGGTCGCGGGGGACGAAAATGAGGAGGGCGAGGACGACGAAGTTCCCCTCGTGAGGAACAGGAAGTGGGCGTTGGAGGTCGCCCAGAGGACGGACAAGGAGAGGATCCGGTCCGGAGCAGTCGCGGGTCCTTCTGGCCAAGGTAACCCTTATATGTTTAGGAATTTAGATAGGGCCATTGCTGACCCCCGGCTAGCTAGGTTCAATCCTAGACAGATCGTCCAACGTCATCTAAGGGATCCAGACCTGGATACAACCCTGCTCCATTATGTCGACCAGCTCGTGCTGGATTACCAAGATAGCCGACCTAGGGGTACCGTAGTTGTAGATAACACCCTAGCCTTTAGGTCGATTTATTTGAGGAGTATGGGACCAATCTTCGATCATGGCCATCACTCCGGAGGGGGGCCGTAGCTCCGAGGCTTAGGCAATATGTAGAGGAGGAACCAGAACTTGCGCCAGCTCGGGAGATAATCGACCTAGATTCTCCCGTGGGAGCTCCGGGGCCGATGGTCGTAACCATAGGTTCTTCTAGCTTAGGGGGTAGGATCCCTTTTAGTATACATATACTTGAATTTCTCCTTTTGTTTTTGTTTCTGCAAGACTACTAACTTTGGTGTTAACCAATTCTTTGTTTTGACAGAAGAGATGTCTCAGTCCGAAGAGAGTCTGCGAGGTGCGTTCTCCGAGGGGAATCCCTCAGCCGGGGCCTCTGGACCAAAAATGAAGAAGCTCCGGATGTTGAAAAAAGCTACCGGAACCCCAACTAAGTCTCCTGCAAAGGAGAAGGAGCAACCCCCCGCCGCTCAGGTCGCGGGAACTAATCCTCCTGCTGCTGGGGGGAGCAACATGCCCCCACCCCCTCTGCGAGCTCCAACCACCGCCCGGGACACAGGAGCGGAGCTCGAGGCTTCGACGATTGTACCCTCCGAGGTACGCATCCCAGTCAACCCTCAAGACCTGGAAAAGATTCCAAAGGCCTTCCGGGGAACAGTGTATGAGTCAGCGAACTACGCCGTCAGCCACATATACAAGTTCAACGAGAAGGAGCTCCGGGCCATCAAAACCAGGAGCCCGGTGGGTGTGCTGGAGTCTTCACTGGGCATGGCCTTGACGGTAAGCTCACCTTACCCTTTTGTGGTTTTTTATTATTACACTTTGTCCTATGTTTTCTCTCTTTTTTCTAAGGCAATTGCCTCTCCGCTTTCGCAGAGCACCGTTGCCCTTCATTGGAGCATCAACAGGACCAAAACTTAGCTCGAGGAGATGAGGAACGAGCACCAGACGGTCGTGGCCACCCACCAGGCTTCTCTGCAGGCGGCTAAGGATGCCTTGGCGGCATCGCAGGCCGAGCTCGAAGAGACTCGCCCGAAGCTTCAAGAGCTTGAGACCGCCCTCGTCACTGCGCGGGCAGACCTAGATGCCGCGAAGGCGGAGGCCAAGGCCGAGCTGGAGACCGAGCGGGCAACTTCAGAGGCCGCCATGGAAGACATGTTCTATCATTGTTAGGCCTATAACCAGGACGCCGACTTCTCTTTCCTGGCAGCGAACATCTGGGAGCGCTTGCCGGTGAAGTTCCAAGCTTGCCTCGATAAAGAAGCGCCCTCCGAGGCCGGGGAAGGCTCTGGCGCAGCCGAGCAGGGCAAGACGGTGACCTCCAAGGGGCCACCTGGCAGAGCTTAGGGCCTTCCTCTCTCGTGCCCTTTCTTTTAATATTTTTTAATTTTTGGTGTAACCTTTGCATGAGGTTCTTCCACCTCGAGACAATTTAACTCAATTTTACTGTTAATTGATTTACTCCCCTTTGCCTCTACGCATTTTAGTTGCAATTTTGAAAAACTTAGTTCGCGCTAATCTTTATCTATATCTCGCGCTCTTTAAGAAGAACAACGATCAATAGATTTAAATCAACTTCTAAGTTTTATGACCTGGTTATATCTAGGAACTTAATTTGAAAACCTAGTACATGTCAATTTTTATCAATATCTCGAGCTCTTTAGGAAGAACAACGATCAATAGATATGAATCAACTTCTAAGTTTTATGACCTGGTTATATCCAGGAACTTAATTTGAAAACTTAGTTCGTGTCAATTTTTACCAATATCTCGAGCTCATTAAGAAGAACAACGATCAATCGATATGAATCAACTTCTAAGTTTTATGACCTGGTTACATCCAGGAACTTAATTTGAAAACTTAGTTCTTGTTTATTTTTATCAATATCTCGAGCTCTTTAGGAAGAACAACGATCAATCGATATGAATCAACTTCTAAGTTTTGTGACCTGGTTAAATGCAGGATAGGACTTAGTTCGTGTTAATCCTTACCAATATCTCGCATTTTTTAAGAAAAACAACGATCAATCTGTATGAATCAACTTCTAAGTCATTAAGGCGACCTGGTTATATCCAGGTACCATATGCCCCCCAAGTAACTGGGAAAAGGTCTTTCGCGGTTACTTTAGATTACACTTGAAAAACATGTACAAACATAAACAAAAAGTTGATTCTCATTGCGTAATACATGAAAAATGGCCTTTCAGGCCTTACAAGTGAATCATTGATAATATTTCTTTAAATGGATGGTGTTCCAAGTCCGTGGGACTGCCCCTCTATCAAGCCGAGCTAACTTATACGTTCCCTCCTTAATGACCTCGATGACTTGATATGGTCCTTCCCAGTTCGGTCCCAAGACTCCATCTTTGGGGTCCTTACTGGCCAAGAAAACTCTCCTGAGGACCAGGTCACCAACGTTAAAGGTGCGATTTTTGACTTTTGAGTTGAAATAGCGAGTGATCTTCTATTGATATTGTGCGAGATGGAGCTGCGAATCTTCTCGTCTTTCATCAATCAAGTCTAGGGAAGTGCAAAGTAGCTCGTGGTTGCGATCCTGGTCGTATGATTGGAGCCTATGCGAAAGTACCTTAACTTCCACGGGGAGGACTGCTTCACTCCCAAAAGTAAGGGAGAAAGGAGTATGACACGTAGGAGTTCGATGCGAGGTTCGGTATGCCCAAAGAACCTGGGGGAGTTGTTCTGGCCAGACCCCCTTCGCTTCATCTAGTCTCTTCTTTAGGCTCGCCTTGAGAGTCTTGTTGACAACCTCGATCTGGCCGTTCGCCTGAGGATAGGCCATGGAGGAGAAACTTTTGACAATTCCGTACCTTTTGCAAAATTCAGTAAAGAGGTCGCTGTCGAACTGAGTCCCATTTTCGGAGACAATCTTCTTGGGCGGCCCGAATCGGCAGATAATGTTCTTAACCACGAAGTCAAGAACTTTTTTGGAAGTTATCGTTGCCAGAGGTTCCGCTTCAGCCCACTTCGTAAAGTAGTCGATGGCCACCACGGCGTAATGGACCCCGCCTTTTCCAGTGGGGAGGGCGCCAACCAAGTCGATCCCCCAAAATGCAAACGGCCATGGGGAAGAGATCATCTTCAGCTCGACTGGGGGAGCTCGAGCAACGGTGGCGAATCGCTGGCACTTGTCGCACTTCCTCACGTATGAGATTGAGTCTTTAGATAGAGTTGGCCAATAATAACCTTGCCTCAGGACCTTCAAGGCCAAGCTTTGCCCCCCAGTGTGATCTCCGCAAAAACCATCATGCACTTCCTGCAGGATGGCCTTTGCTTCGCCTGGAAGAACACATCGTAGGAGAGGTAGGGAGTGCCCACGTCGGTACAACACCCCATCTACTACAGTGTACCTAGGAGCTTGATACAGAACTCGTCGCGCATCATTACACCTTTCTGGTAGCTTTCCCTTGACGAGATACTCAAGGATGGGAGTCATCCAGGTCGGCCTGGCGTCGATCATCTCGACCTCCGCCCTGGCTTCCTCGATACTTGGTTTCTCCAAGAATTCTATTGGCACTAGCCCCAAGGTCTCCGTCTCCCCAGAGGTAGCGAGCTTAGCGAGAGCGTCTGCGTTAGCGTTCTGCTCCCGAGGTATCTGTTCAATTAAGCCCCGCCCGAATGTGGACAGCTCAACCTTTACCCTTGCTAGATAGGCAGCCATCTTGGGCCCTCGTGCTTGATATTCACCCAGAACCTGGTTTACCACGAGCTGGGAGTCACTGAAGCACTTGACGGAGCTTGCCTTCAGCTCCTGAGCTATCCTTAGCCCGGCCAGCAAAGCTTCGTATTCGGCCTCGTTGTTGGAGGCCTTGAATCTGAACCTCAGAGCCGAGTGGAATCTATGTCCTTCAGGGGATATCAAAATGATCCCAGCTCTGGAGCCGTTCTCGTTAGACGAACCATCCACGAATATCTTCCACGATGCCTGGGCTGAGGCGACCTGGGGTGAGTCTTTTGCAGAATCCTCCTGGAATCCTGTGCACTCGGCTACAAAATCGGCCAGAGCCTGACTCTTTATAACAGTTCACGGAGTGTACAGAATCTCGAACTGGCTGAGCTCGATTGCCCACTTTAACAAACATCCCGATGCTTCAGGTTTTTGCAAAACCTTCCTTAAAGGCTGATCAGTCATGACGTGTATCGAGTGGGACTGGAAATACAGCCTGAGCTTTCGCGAGGCCGTGATAAGGCAGAACGCCAGTTTCTCCATCAGCGGGTATCGGGATTCAGCTCTGAGAAGTCTCTTGCTGATGTAGTAGACTGGCTTCTGAATCCGGTCGTCTTCTCGGACCAATACAGCACTGGCTGCATCCTCCATGACAGTCAGGTAGAGAAAAAGAGGCTCTCCTGCTTTTGGTTTGGATAGGACGGGTGGCTCGGCCAGATGTGCTTTTAGGTCGAGGAAAGCACTTTCGCACTCTTCTGTCCACTCGAACTTCTTATTTCCTCAGAGCAGGTTGTAGAATGGCAAACACTTATCGGTGGACTTGGAAATAAACCGATTGAGGGCTGCCACTCTTCCTGTCAGGCCTTGGACATCTTTTCGCGACCTGGGCGAGGGAAGCTCGAGCAGTGATCTGATCTTGTCGGGGTTTGCCTCGATTCCGCGGGTATTGACGATGAAACCCAGGAATTTTCCCGATGCGACTCCAAAAGTGCACTTCTGTGGGTTTAGCCTCATGCCATACTCCCGTAGTATTTTGAAGCATTCCTCCAGGTCGGAAACATGGTTATCGGCAGTCTTTGACTTGACTAGCATGTCATCGACGTACACTTCCATGTTTTTTTCGATCTGGCATGCGAACATTCTATTCACCAACCTTTGATACGTAGCTCCGGCGTTCTTCAACCCGAAGGGCATGACCTTGTAACAATAAACGTTAGTCAGGGTCATGAAACTGGTGTGCTCCTGATCCGCCGGATTCATGGCGATCTGATTGTAGCCCGAGTACGCGTCCATAAAGGACATGAGCTCGTGCCCCGCCGTGGCATCCACCAACTGGTCAATCCTTGGCAGTGGAAAACAATCCTTGGGGCAGGCTTTATTCAGGTCGGAGAAGTCTATGCAGGTCCGCCATTTTCCGTTGGGCTTCGGGACCAGCACGGGGTTGGCGACCCATATTGGAAACTTGGCTTCACGGATAAAGCCACATTTTTTTAGCCGGGCTACCTCCTCCTCCAAGGCTTCAGCCCGGGTTGTTCCTAGGCGTCTCTGCTTCTGGGACTTCGCAAGAACGCTTTTATCCAGATGAAGTGTGTGCATGATGACACTCGGGCTGATTCCCACCATGTCCTCGTGTGACCACGCAAACACATCCAGGTTATCCCGTAGAAATCTGACCAGCTCCGACTTCCTCTCGCTGCAGAGGTTTTTTCCGAGCTTGACCATCCGTGATGGATTCTGCGGATCAATGTTTACTTCCTCGAGCTCCTCAATAGCTTGGAGCTCAGATCTGTCCTCGCCTATTCGGGGGTCAATATCCTCACTTAAGACGATATTATCCCCTTCGGCGCTTTGAGGTTTTTCAATCTCAGGACCAACCAAGGGGTCCCGAGATTCCTCTTCACCACTTTGGATGGCCATTTCCAGCTGCCCGGGTTTAGATTTTCCCTTCATGGAAATGCTGTAGCATTCCCTGGCAGCGAGCTGATCGCCATGGACAGTGCAGATTCACGTGGAAGTAGGGAATTTCATCGCGAGGTGGCGAATGGAAGTGACGGCCTCAAAGGCTATGAGCGTAGGTCGTCCCAAAATTGCATTGTATGCAGCGGAGCAGTCGATGACCACGAACTCGAGGAGTTTCGAGACTGTTCGAGGTCCTTCTCCCAGGGTGATCACCAGCTTGATCGTCCCTATGGCCGCCGATCCTTCTCCCGAAAAACCATACAGCATCATGGAGGTCGCCTTCAGCTTGGCGACAGTCAATCCCATCTTTTCTAACGTGGAACAGAATAGGAGGTTCACCGAGCTCCCATTGTCGACCAGCATCCTCCTAACCCTCCGATTAGCGAGCTGAACTGCTACGACCAGAGGGTCATTGTGCGGGAACTGGACATGGCCCGCATCATCTTCTGTAAAAATGATTGGCTGCTTCTCCAATCGTTGTTGCTTTGGCAGGCGCTGCTCCGGGATGAACTCTTCTCCATTATGCGCCTTAAGTTCATTCACGTACCTCTTTTGGGCACCCCTGCTCGTGCCAGCCACATGCGGACCTCCAGAGATGGTGGATATCTCCCCTCCAACCACGGGAGGAGGGACGTCCTAATCTATCCGAGACCCGGGCTGACTGGCCGGGACTTCTGGAGCAGGTCGACTTGCTGGAACCCTATTCCACGCGTACTGAGCCAAAAGGCCGGCTCAGATGAGAGTCTCGATCTCATCTTTTAAATGCCTACAATCGTCGATGTTGTGGCCAACATCGTTGTGAAAGTGGCAAAACTTGGAGGTATCTCTCTTCCCCTTTTGGTGCTTCAATAGCTCGGGCCTCTTCCAGGGGAGGCGAGTAGAATTAGCTAGGAAAATATTCTCCCTAGACTGGGTGGGCTCTGTATAAGTAGCGTAGATGGGCTTAAACTTGTCTACGGACTTATTCTTCTTTTGGCCGTGCTGGCTGCCTTCACCATTCCCCTTTCTTTTGCCGCCACCGAGCTGGTTGTTCTGTGTGACGTTTTGGGTCGCTGCCACGACCTCTGTCCCCACTCCAGCGGGCTGATCAGGGACCTGGCTAGTTCCAGCAGCTGAGGCTTCGGCTTCCTCCAGGTTGATCCATTCCTGGGCCCTGTTAAGGAATTCGTTAACTGAGCTGACTCCCTTTCTTTGTATGTCTTTCCAGAGATCCCCTCCGACGAGGATTCCAATTCTCATGGCCATGAGCTTGGAGCTATCATCCGTGTCTCTGGCCCGAGCAGCGACGTTCGTAAATCTGCTCAGGTAGGCCTTCAGAGTTTCGCCGGGCTGCTGCCTCACGTTAGCCAAAGAGTCGGCCTGAACACGGGCAGCCTGGGAGGCTCGGAATGCCCTTTTGAAATCAGCCGAGAAAGTCTTCCAGGAGCTGATTGATTGTCTTTTGCCTTGCTTGAACCACTGCCTGGCTGGTCCAGTCAGTGTGGAAGGGAATATCAAGCATCTCAGCTCGGGGCCGATGTTGTGAGCCATCATCAGGGTGTTAAACATCCCTAGGTGATCCGACGGGTCTCCGTCTCCATTGAAGTTAGACAGGTGCGGCATACAGAAACCAGGTGGGTAAGCCGCTGCTGCTATGCTGGGGGCGAAGAGCTCCATCTCGTCCCCTGAATCATATTCATCTTTTTCTTTTTCTGACAGGAGCTTCCTCATCAGCTCCTCCATCTGGGCCAGGCGCTCGAGGGTTTGGTCCTGATGTCCTTGGTTATTCCGGGGTTGTTCAACAGCTCCGGATCCATTGTACATATTTGGTGGGTTATTGCCCCTCCTATCTTGAGATAGGTTATTTGGGGCATTCCCACCGTTATGTACTTCGGACAGGGGCCCCCCTGAGCGAGCATGGCTATTTCCTCCTGCTGGCTCCCCTCTGTGAGAGTTAAGGCGATCTCGCAGGTCGCCCCCCTGGGTGGCTTGTGGACTTTGTGCCGAACTCAAACGCTGACGCAGGTCCCCGCCAGAAAGATCACTCCGACGACTACCGGTCCAGTAGCTCCTGCTGGAGAGGCTCGGAGCTTTCCTTTGGTGTTGAGGATCTGGAGTTTCCCTTGGCGCCCTGCTACGTCGGGACGGTCCGGCTGATGGCGGGTTTCGCCTACTACTTCCATAGGCCGGAATATCTCGGACGGGCCGAGGAGGAGATGGATATCTGACTGGAGACTGAGGATGCCTGACCGGAGAGGCGATCCTGGTTCTGTCAGGTCGGATCAAGTTCGGTGGGGGCCTTTCCGCCCTGCCAACCTGCTGGTCCCGAGTCTGGCGATCTGGTTGAGGCGCAGGACGGCTGTTGGGGACAGGCTAACGCTAGGAGCCCTCCCCGGACCTCCTTCTGGAATTTCTTCGAGCTGCCCTGGGCGCACTCGAAGCTGGTTGGGATCTAGGAGTCGAAGTTCTGACCGAACGGTTTTATTGCTGTTGTTCAGCTCTAGGCATTCCTCTGAAGTTTGCCTCTCGATGGTGTGATGAAGGAGTGGAGTTGGCTGTCGGAAGTCTGTCCGAGCGGCTATGCCTGGACCGATTACCCCGGCGAGACTTAGGAGCCTCGCCTTGCCTCTCTCCGACGTTAGCGTCGGTTGTGAGAGGGGGTAGTCGGGCCAGCACATCCTTGATCTGCTGGTTAGCTATTGCTAGCTGGCTCCTCAGCTGAGCATTTTCCATCTCCACCACCGTGTAATAACATGGGTTCGGATTAGGTGGCCGGGGCGCCGAACTTCCAGTGTCGTCTTGGCCCGCCGGCTGCTTGCCGGGCCATTGTTGGACTTCAGGAATTTGTTCACCAGGGATGGCAGTATGATGAGCCTCCTGCCCATCATGTTGTTCCGTCTCGTTGCCATGCCTAGATCGAGTAGTCACCATAGTTGGATGTTTGTGACAGCACCAATCGAACTTGCTCTCAATGAAAGCACCAAACTGTTGACGCGGTTCTTCGCCAACAGGTAATTAAGAAAAAAGAGAAAGGGATTAGTGCCTAGGTTGAACCGAAATAGATAAATGATCTTAGAAATGAAATGGTGACTCAGGATACGTTTTTTGAGTGGTTCAAAGGTTAAAATCCTTCTACTCCACTAGTCAGTATTATTGCTATATACTGGATATTTGATTACAGAGTGTTTCTTACAATTGAGAATCCAACCCCCATTAACTCCCAAAGTCTCCATATTTATAGGAGAAGGCACCTGGGAGTTAGTAAGAAGGTCATCCCGTGACCTTCTTACCTATCATGTCAACTCTGTGACTTTCATGATTAATTCCTAAACCTGACACATAAGTGTGGTCAAATCAATAGGTAAGGAGATAATGGGCCGCACGGCCCAACCCAGTCGTGGGTGTCTGAATACGCACGTTCCTGCTGCGTGTCCAAGAAGTCAGGGATATATCAAACATGTGATGTCTGATATATGCACGTTTACCTTGCGTGGTTGACTTTATAAGGGGTCCCAGCCTCCAGCTCCAGCTCGTATGACGAGCTGGATCTTTACTCGACCTGCGGCCTTCCGAGTCCAGACTCAATCCTTAGGCAATCTTAGCAAACCTTTAGGTTATCCTGAGCTAAGGAGGTAGGACCTTACGACAACAGCTCCGGTCCTGGGGATGTCTGCCTGGTAATCATGATCAGGTCGTACCTCAGCTCGTTAATTAGCCCGTGGGAAAACCAGGGCGTACAAAGAGAAATGATGATGCTTATAAACAATCCTACACCATTTTCAAGCCACTATTGTGCTAATAAGCACATATTTAACATGCATACAACAGTCAAGGGTTAGGCCCTATCAGAATAACTCATGCTTTCTATTTAAACAAGTAGGTAAGGCATATATATATATATTTCATTTAAGCAATTACACACATAACTATATTAATAGTTATGAAACCATGAGTCGAGCTTGTCATTAGCGGCGAGTGTACATGCCCAATCTATCATCAAGAACCCTTAAACCTTGGCAGCTCTGATACCAAGTTGGAACGCCCTGAATAATATATCATAATCAGTACACCTCAAAAACAAAACTCAATCTCTATCCCAAATCAAAACCCAATCATTGGTTTAAAACTATGCTAAATCTTAAACCACAACATGGATTTACAAAGAAAACAGAGAATACCTTACCCTAAAGAAGAATCATGACCCTTATGATGTTCCACTTCAATCCTAGCTTCAATCTTTCAAGTTTTGAGCCTTTCCTCATTAAGATTCAACAAAGACCCCCAAGGCTTCAAGAGATAAAGGGAAAACGAGAGAGAGAGAGAGAGAGAGAGAGAGAGAGAGAGAGATCTGAGGGTGTTGAGAGTGTTCTAATCATTCCAATAGCTTCTGGATTAACTGAGTGTATCCCCTCCTTAGGCTAGAAATGACCAAATTACCCCTTAGACAATTAACTATTCTCTAATGCTCACAAGGGCAAATCCACCATTTGCCATTTTTTCCTGTTAATCATAATTAACGTCTCACAAATTCCTGTTATCTCAAATATCCTCAAATAGTCACTAAATAATTTCTCATTACCCAATAAATCCTGGTAATGTGCTAAATTACCAAATTACCCCTAGGCTCACCCTGAGCCGGGTATTTGACCCTGTTATGACTAAACCACTAACTTTCTCCCTAGGATAATCTCTTTCCAAATAACTCAAATGTATCCACATAATAATGTTTTCATAGTTATACATCACACATATTTACCATTATACCCCCATTAGGTCAAATTTACTAAAATTCCCTTATAATAAGAAACAGGCCCACATGCATATTTAATACACTTAAACAAGCAGCATAATCATATTATAATACAATTCACATAATTCACATGCTCATGACACATAAGCACTTAATTAATTAAATTATTGCCTCGCATCCCCCTAATCCAGGCACTAAGCCATATTAGGGAAATTGGGGCGTTCCACCAATGGAGAGACTTCTAAGGCCAATGTTGTGGAAAATCCTATTAACAAGGGGAAAGGAAATGGAAAGAACAAGGGAAAGGGTCAAAAACCCTTGGGGCCCAAGAAGAATGAGGGACAATTCAAAGGTTCCAAGTGACCTTGCTTTGTGTGTGGCAAGAATGGCCACTTTGCTAGAGATTGTAGGTTCAAGAGGAGCCATAACAATGAGGAAAGAGTCAACTCAAGCCAAGAGGAACTAGTGGTAACACTAAGTGAGGTCAATTCCATTCATGGAAAGGTCAGTGGGTGGTGGTATGATACTTGTGCCACCATTCATGTTACCTATGATAGAACTTTATTCAAGACCTTCGAATCTTCAAAGGAAGGGCATGAAATCCAAGTGGGCAATGAGAAAATGTCGAAGGTTGAAGGAAGGGAACCATTGACTTGCTCTTCACATCTGACAAGAAGGTTCTACTCACTAATGTTTTGTATGTACCGGAAATGAGTAAAAACCTTGTGAGTGGAAATTTACTTGGCAAACCAGGAATCAAGGTTGTCATAGATTCCAGCAAGCTTATTTTATCCAAAGACAATGTTTTTGTGGGAAAGGGATATGCTTGTGATGACACGTTCAAACTTTGTACTTCTATTGACAATGTGAACAATAAAATCTCTTCTTCTTGTTATATGCTTGACTCAAATTCTATTACTTTGTGGCATGTTAGACTTTCACATATAAGATTTAGCACTATAAAAAGGGCTGTCAAATGTGGATTAATTGATTGTGATAATATTGCGCATTGAAAATGTGAATTGTGTGTTAAATCTAAAATGGTAAAGAAACATTTTCTAGTGTTGAAAGAAATTGTAAGTTGTTAGATTTGATACACAGTGATTTATGTGAACTTAATGCAATGTTGACTAGAGGAGGAAGTATATATTTTATTACTTTCATTTATGATTTCTCTAGGTTCACATATATATATATATATATATTTGCTTAAAAATAAAGATGAAGAATTTGATGTATTTAAAGTGTATAAAGCGGAAGTTGAAAATCAACTTGAAAGGAAAATTAAAATACTTAGAAGTGATAGGGGTGGTGAATATTTTTCAAATGAATTTAACTTGTTTTGTAAGAACATGGAATAATTCATGAATGTACAACCCCTTATACTCCACAAGAAAATGTTATAGCAGAAAGAAAAAATAGAACATTTATTGAGATGATTAATGCTACGCTATTACTCTAAATTGAATTTTAGTTTGTTGAGTGAAGCCTTGTTATACACTTGTCATATTTTGAATCGTATACCCATGAAGAAGAATAATATATCTCCATGTGAGTTATGGAAAGGAAATAAGTCAAACATTGGTTATATTAAAGTGTGGGGGTGTCTTGCTTATTGCAAGAGCACCGATCCAAAAAGGACCAAGTTGGGTCCAAGAGCTATAAGATGTGCATTTTTGGGTTATGCCCAAAATAGCAAAGCTTATAGATTATTAGACTTGGAGTCTAATGTAATAATTGAATCTAGAGAGGTTGAGTTCTTTGAGAACATGTCATGTGATGAAGATAAGTTAGAACCAACTCAAACTAGAGAGCCTCAAGAGGAGACTCTTAGAATAGTTGGTGAGCAACCTCAATTTCCTAGATAGAGCCAAAGGCTCAAAGATTTGGGATCAAATGAGAAGTGTTCTCCAATAGAGACACTGTACCTTGTTGAAGGTGATAATGAGGAAGTTACTTGGAAACATCCAATAGTACTTCAAATAGAAGAAGATCCCAAAACCTTCAAGGAAGCAATGTCCCCAAGGGACTCTGCTTTTTGGAAGGAAGCAATTAAAGATGAAATCGATTCAATTATGTCAAACCACACTTGGGAATTGGTTGAACTTCCAAAGGGGTCCAAACCAATTGGGTGCAAATGAGTATTTAGAAAGAAATACCATACCGATGACAACATACAAACCTTCAAGGTTAGGCTAGTAGCCAAAGGATTCAAACAAAGAGAGGGAATAGATTACTTTGACACAAATGCACTGGTAGCAAGAACTACTTCTATAAGGTTGTTATTTGCCTTATCATCTATATACAACCTTTATGTTCACCAAATGGATGTCAAAATAACATTCCTAAATGAGGATCTCGAGGATAAGGTCTATATGAAACAACCGGAAGGTTTTGTTCTTCAAGGAAATGAACATAAAATGTGTCGACTTGTCAAATCATTATATGGTTTGAAACAAGCTCCAAAACAATGGCATGAGAAGTTTGATAAAATCGTCGTTTCTAATGGATTTAGACACAACAATGTGGACAACTGCTTATACTCTAAGACTTGTGGTGGCTTTGTCATACTTGTGTGTCTATATGTACATGATATGTTTATTTTGAGTAATGACATGAAAGGAATAATGGAAACGAAGAGGTTTCTATCTTCTAACTTTAAAATGAAAGACCTTTGAGAGGTGGATACCATTTTATGTATCAAAGTTAGAAGGAATAGTGGGGGTTTTGTGTTGAGTCAAACCCACTATGTTGAGAAAGTGGTCGGAAAATTCAGTCATCTCAAAATCAAAGAGGCACATACACCATTTGATTCAAACATGAAGTTTGAAAAGAATGAAGGAAGAGCGGTGACTCTATTGGAATATGCAAGTGCAATAGGTAGCCTAATGTACGCCGCTCATTGGACAAGAGCGGATATTGTATATGTGGTTTGTAAACTTAGTAGGTTTACTAGCAATCCAAGTATCAAGTGTTGGAAATCCATTGAGAGAATACTTGGTTATCTTAAGAGTACCAAAGAGTATAGTCTTCACTATACAAACTTTCCAAAGATACTTGAAAGATATTCTGATCCTAATTGGATATCGGGAATTAGAGATAATCTCTCCACCACCGGTTGGGGTTTACTCTTGGAGTAGGTGCAATCTCATGGGGCTCCAAGAAGCAAACGTGTATATCATATTCAACCATGGAAGTGGAGTTTATAGCTTTAGTGGAAACCGACAAAGAGGTCGAGTGGCTTGGGAATCTCATGATGGATATTGTCGAATATGGTATCAACAATTTCAATACATTGTGATAGCCAATCCACACTTGCTAGAGCATATAATAGTGTGTATAATGGAAAGTCTAGACACATTAGTCTAAGACATGAATATGTGAGACAATTGATTCAAGGTGGAATCATATCGATCTCATATGTAAAGACAAGTGAGAACTTAGCGGATCCATTTTTAAAACCTCTTGTGAGAAGGTTAGTAAGTTCTACTTCAAAAGGGATGGGAGTGAAACTCCTAGAACAATAGATTCACCAATGATGGAAACCCAACTCTCAACTTGTACAAATCAAGGGAAAGAGTTCAATGGGTAAGAACAAGTCATTGATAAGTGAATAGTTTCAACACTAAAATTTATGATGAGTTCCATCCGAGATGATTAGTGTTGGTTGCTACCGAGTTAGGGTTAATCCTAGGGCTTTTAATGAAGTTCAGTAGAGTGTAACAAACCTCTATAAATGTAGCAAAGATGCCTCTCATGGGAGTTAGAGTTTCTCCCCAAAAAGACCATGAAGAGATGAGCACATGGCCATGATAGTGCTAAGCGAGAAAGTGGGAAAATAAAAGATGTGGTGGAGGTGTGTGTGTTAGGAATAGTTCCTAGTGCACAGCGGAAATTGCGGAAATGGTAGTATTGTATACAAAAAAAAAAATTCATATAAATAATTTTATATGAGGATCCATTAATATGCAATATGTTAATCAATATAATATTGTTGACGCGGTTTTTCGCCAACAGTGTATTAAGAAGTAGTAAGGTAGATTAGTGCTTAGTTATAAACTATAATGGAAAATGAAATGAATTCACAAGAACACAAATCTTTTACGTGATTCAGTGGTTAAAATCTACCTAGTCCACGAGTCTATATTATTGTTGTTTTCTCTCTATTTTGGCAAAGTTTAAGTATTACAGAATAATCGTCCTCCCTTTTCCTGTCCAAGATTCCCAGTATTTATAGAGAAATTCCATGGACAGGTTTGGGTAACCACGTGAGTCAATCATGCATATACATATTTATTACATTTAATACAAACAATTCCCATTTATATTGGGATATGAATTAATAATAGAATAAACAGGTTCCTGTTATCTCGGACAATAAATATGGCAGCCTGGTCATAAATAACTGTATAATGGGATTCCGAGTCTCCAGGGATCCTTGAGTGTGCAATATACTAGGATAATCATGAGCTGGATATACCCTCCAAGCTCGTACTTTGACAACTGTTTGAATATTTTAAGCTCGCGCTTCACAAATTCTGTATCCCTTGCTCGTATGACCACTGTGCAAGTTGAGCTACATACGTGGATAATAAATAGACATCTTCCTTGGCTCTTTTTTCGTTTATTTATTTGCCCGTTGTACCCAAGCTGAGTGAATGAAATCAGGGTACAATAAATGTGTAAATGGAAAAACAATACGAAATGATTTACCTCTTGTAGCCTATCAAGAATCCTTGAATCTTTTCGTATATATTTCGATCTTCCTATCCTCACTTGAGTACTCACATCTAGCACTTCCAAGACGTTGTCTACACCTCAAGATGTGGTTGGGCACATAGAGAACAAGAATCAATATGTGTGAATGAAAAGTATCCTCAACACAAGAGACTCTTGATTATAGGCTAGAGAGAAATATTTTCTTTTTGTTTGAAAAAAGCTGATCAGCTTTTCTTCTCTGTAAAAGTTCTTCTCCTATTTTCTATCATATAGAATATATAGACATTATTATTATTATTATTATAATAATAATAATTTATCATCTTTAATAATAATAAAATAAATTATTAAAGACAAAGTCTTACATTTCATTTTAAAACCCTTTTCAAATTTTTTAATAATTAATTAAATAAAATAAAAAAATCAATAACTGATCACCATAAGTAGTGGTACACGCATAGGGCATTCCAAGAATCCCTATGTGTGTAGAACTTCCATGAAAAATGAGATTTTATTTTTTCATGCATTTTTATTTTAATTAATTAATAATTATAAATTCAAATAAGGTATCATCTATTTAAAGAAAATATAACAACTTAAATTTTAAAATACAAAATTCAAAATTTGAATTTCCATTATCATCTTATTATTAATTAAATAAATATAATAATCAAAATCAATTTTGACTATCCATATTTATCCTTTCACATTTAAATAAAATAATTGATTAAAATCAATTTCTTTTATTTCTACACAATTTGGAAAATTGCTCTCATGCAATGATAAATTGTGCAGCTTCAATTATCACATAATTGCATATTTATCTCGAAGAATAAATATTCTCTCAAATAGCACATTCACAGTTTGACCCTTGTATCAACTCTTACTTTGAATAGTGTTGATAGAGCCGCCCAAGGAACCTATGGTCAATTAATTACAAGCTCCAATAAATAAAAGATTATTGACCAAAACTCTTTGATTCAATAAATATATTTATGAATCTCATGATTACTCCACTATAAATATGAAACTGCACTATTGAGAATTAAAGACATAAATTTACTGTGTACTTTATTGTAACCATAAAGTGTCCATTGATATAATCATTACATACAAATTAATACTCTATTGATGATTTATAATTAAGTGGGAATAAAATTATTGTTTTATTCTTTTAATTATATCTTGATTCCTAGTGTACCATTGACTTTACTAGTGAAGGTTAATTCATAATCTAATTCTGAATTTGACGTCAATAACCTTTTCAGTTCCAAAAGCCAAACCAATAGGGAATCATCATTCAATCTATAAGAATGTATAGATTTCATATCTGTTAAGCTACGTCCCCAGCCATATACATCATTGAGTCCCCAAAACAATAGTTCTTTGTCTGATCATCCTGACAAACCGTAACGCATGAATCAAATGATCTAATGACATATATAGAAGTTCATAGTAACTTCAAGATTAAGATCAGTTTGTATATGATCATGAGTTGATGTATTTTGTAATACTACGAAATGGTATTCAAATAAGTATTATTAAATCACATCTGGTCCAGTTCTACATATTCTCAGTATGCAAAGTACCTCCGCTAAAGTGTCCTACTACACTAGTAACTCAGATTTAGGTCACATGTATTCATAATACTAGTGGATCGTACTAGCAGTATTTAATCTAAAGATTCCATAACTTTATTTTACTGTGAACTATTTAAGTCCATTATCTCAATCTCGATCCTCTTATACCAATATAAGATTGGGACCACATAGATGAACTTGAGAATTTTCTGATATTTACTTAATATTAATAATAATATAGTACATAAGCTACATATATACAATAATTCAATTCATTCATTTATTTCATTAAAACCATTGTCAACTCTAATTGCTTTAAGGGCACAATTCCCAACAATCTCCCACTTGCCCTAAAGCAAATGAGGCATTTCAATTAACCCCATGATTCTTACATGATCCTAAAAAGATTTAATAGATAAAGTCTTTGTGAATGGATCTTCAAGATTATCTTCAGAGGAAATCTTCAAGATAGTAACATCTCTTTGTTTGATTATCTCTCTGATCAAGTGATATTTCCTCTCGATGTGCTTTCCCCCTCTTGTGACTTCTCGGTTCCTTTGAATTAGCTACTGCCCCACTGTTATCACAGTACAGAACAAGTGGTTGATCCATGCCTGGAACAACTTCCAGATAAATATAGAACTTCTTGAGCCACACAACCTCTTTAGCTACATCACAAGATATGTATTCGGCTTCCATGGTGGAGTCTGCAATATTAGATTATTTAATACATCTCCAAACTATAGCACCTCCTCCAAGTGTGAAAACTGATTCAGATGTAGACTTTTGACTATCTTTGTCTGATTGAAAATCAAAATTAGTATATCCAGTGGGGTTCAGGTCTCCACTTGAATACACAAGCATATAATCTCTAGTATGACTGAGATACTTGAGAATATTCTTTAATGTTGTCCAATGACTCAATCGAGGATTGGATTGGTACCGGCTGACTATCCCTGCTACATAACAAATTTTAGGTCTGGTGCATAACATTGCATACATTAGATTTCCTACTGCAGAGGCATATGGATACTATCTCATGTCCTCATCTTCGTGAGGTGTTCTTGGACATTGTTATTGTAATGCCCTACTACCTTAGAGCCGTTACTAAGTGAGTTTTAAAAGAAACTTTGTGCAGTGAACTCGCTAACTGAGGTTTTTTAACACAAAAGTGTGACTAAGCAAAAGTTAAGGTTGTAATCTTTCAAAATGCGTTGTTTCATTGAAAACTTCTAGTATTTAACATTTGGGATCCCAAAATAAGGTTTGAAAACTATTTACAACTTAAAATAAGTTTACAGTTGATTAATTATTAAAATCACAGATTATTACAGCCATTTCTCGAATAAACCCCCAACCAAAGCAGTCGGACAGGCCAAACATGTACGCGTCGCTTCACGCTCTCCGTACTCATGGCTCGTTGACTCAATCTTTGCCCTTACCTGCAACATAGAGCACCCGTGAGCCGAAGCCCAGCAAGAAAACTCATACAATATATATAACATATGCGAATTATATAGTCAACATATCAGATTATCCACAGATAAACAAGTATTCCATCAAACTAAACAAACACGGCCATGCCGTCCCAGAGGCATTACCAGAGCCTAGGGCCTCAGTCCTCACCGTAAGGATATCACATGTATCCATTAGGGTCCCACCCTCACTACAAGAACTTCACGTGCTTGGTGTTACTTTTGGCCCCACCGCCGTTCTCGGCTCCATTGCCGTTCTCGGCTCCTTGCCGTTTCATTCTACTATAATCACAAATAGTCTAACTCAAATAATATTCAAACATATATCAATTCAATTAAGTCTGCACCCTAACACGTAATGCAATATAGGGTCGTGCCCTGCAATCACACCATGGGCCCATGCCCTGTCCTACGGGTGCTATAGTTTTCTTACCTGTCAATTTGATAGCTTTGAACACTTGACTCCTTGAGCACGATCCCACTCGAGCCCTAGCGCGCACCTAAACACAACCATAGGTCAAAGTCATCACCAAACCTCAAGTCCGAAAACCTAGCCTCGGGACCAATCCCGAACCCCCCGGGAAGACCTAGATCCACAAAACAAGGTAGTGGAATCGAACCCCGAACCCTAGGTCAAAATCCCTCAAAAATAGCCCAAAAACCCCTTTCTGGGAACAGGGTAGCGCTACAGCGCTCTCAGGAGGGCGCTATAGCGCTACAAGCAGAACTGGAATCCCCCCAGAAACATGGCCTAGCGCTACAGTGCCCAAAGACTAGCGTTGTAGCGCTAGTTGCAGGCAGGCAACACCAGTTTTCTTTTTCTACGTTTTCTTTGAGCCAATCTAAACCCAAACTTCCCCAAATCTTCAAAAAAAAACTCAAAATCAAGCTTATAAACACTCTCCACTCATCCCAAGCATCCCCAAATCTCAAAACCCAAGCTCATGCATCCCAGATCTCAAGATTCACCATAGATGAACCCTAAACCCAGAAATTCAGTCAAACATCAAGTTAAAGGCTTAGAATTCATACCGTTGATGCAATTTCGACTTTGATTCAACTCCTAGACCTCCTTAGCTTGCTCTTTCTCAAAGCTTGCCCAGAAATTCCCCTAAGATTCCCATCAATCCAGCTTAGATACACAGCCCAAACCAGTCAAAACCCAAAAATGAAAACTCTAAAGAATTACCTCAAACATTGATGTGATCTTGCTAATCTCTTGCCAAATCTTCAAGCCTAGCTTAGGATCCTTGATGCTCAGCCTATCCTAGCTCTCCTCTGAGCTTTGCCCCAAGAAATTTGAAGAGAAATGGTGCTAGAATCCTCAAACCGCCCCTTTTAGGAAAACCCTCTGTTTTTCTCTCTTTTCTTTTCTTCCTTTTTCTTTCTTTTCTTTCTTTTTTTCTCCACAGCCATCACACTCTCTCTATAAATCCCACTAAGTATATAAAGCCCCAATATACTAATCTCTAAGAAGCCAATTGACCAAAATTCCCTCCCTATTAATTCTTAACCCTTTTGTCCATGTAGGGCCATTTTAGTCATTTTACCCAATTCCCGCTAATTCCTCAAGTGTCTCTAATATTTTCCCGTTGCCTCCAAATACCTGATTAATCACCGCTAATATTCTTCGATATCAAAATAGACCCCAATATACTCATTAAATTCCTATTTATACCCCTAGGCTCGCCCCGAGCCGGGTATAAATTCCCGCCATGACTTTCCGCTAATCCGCTCTCTGGGATCGTCTCGAGTCACCAATCACAGATACATCCACATACCACTGTGGTCTCAACAATCATCACATAACAATACAGTTATGCCCAAAATGGCCAAAATTACAATTATGCCCTTCTAACACAATCAGGGCCTACATGCATACTAATACACATAGTCATGCATCTCAAATATTCAAATAGTCATATAACATGCTTTAAATCATAATCATGCATTTCACTCATTAAAGTCACACATAAATCCCATCATGCCCTCCTGGCACACTAATCAAGGCCCTTAAGCCTTATTAGCGAATTTGGGTCGTTACCGTTATTTAGACAATTTAACTCCTGACCACGTAGGCATAGTGCCTTTCTTAGAGTTTTGCATGCCAAAGAGTTCTAGCACTTTATCAATATAAGTTGCTTGAGATAGTGCCAAAACTTTTTTCTTTCGATCTCTAGAGATCTGAATTCCAAAAACATATTTGGCTTCTCCCAAACCCTTCATTTGGAATTGCTCAGCTAACCATTTCTTTACTTTTTATAATGTTTCTATGTCATTCCCAATGAGTAGAATATCATCAACATAAAGAACGATGAATACCAAAAATCTTATCTTTGATTTGTTTGTAAACACAAGGTTCATTAACGTTTTGATTGTTTCATCAAATCTAAGATTCCAAGATCTCGAAGCTTTTTTAAGTCCATAAATAGACTTAAGAAGCTTGCAAAATTTTTGCTCATGACCTTTATCTTCAAACCCTTCTGGTTGAGACATGTAAATGGTTTCGTCAAGATAGCTATTCAGAAAAATTGTTTTAACATCCATTTTCCAAATCTCATAATCCATGCAAGCAACTATGGATAAGAGTCTGCAGATAGATTTGAGCATGGCCACAGGTGAAAAAGTTTCTTCATAATCAACTCCTTCTTTTTGTGTGTAGCCTTTTGCCTCTAGCCTTGCTTTGAAAGTCTCTACTTTCCCATCTGCTCCTCTCTTCTTCTTGAATATCCATCTACAACCAATAGGTTTAACATTTTCAGGTGGATCTTGAAGAGTCCAAACAGAATTGGAATACATCAATTCCATTTCAAGGTCCATGGCGTTTAGCCATTTTTCTTTGTCAGAATTTTCCATTGCATCTCTATATGTCAATGGATCATCTTTGTTTGTGTCAGACACATGCCTAAACTTCATGTTCATAGTGTACTGGTTGTTTACCAACCCTCCCGCTACTACAAAGCTCTCTATTTTTCTTACTAGAACTAGAGATATCCTCTACCCATTTTTCTTTTGCCACTGCTGATGATTGGTCTTGTTTACTTGAGACCATTTCCTCAAGTACGACATTACTTTGAGGTTTGTGGTTATTTATATAGTCATGCTCCAAAAAATCAGTATTTGTAGATACAAACGTTTTGTTATCTTTGGGACTATAAAATATACCACCTTTTGTTTCTTTGGAATATCCTACAAACATGCACACTTCACTGCGTGATTCCAACTTCCTAGTCTTTCCTTTAAGCACGTGTGCAGGACAACCCCATATACAGAAATGGCATAAACTAGGTTTAGTACCATTCCATAATTCCAATGGTGTTTTCCAAATAGACTTATTGAACAACATTGAGTATGTATAGAGAACATTTTATTGCATAACCCCAGAATGTCAAAGGCAATGATGAGAAACTAATCATAAATATAACCATATCCAATAAGGTTCTGTTCTGCCTTTTATGAAACACCATTTTGTTGTGGTGTTCCAGGTGCAGTGAGTTGGGATTGAATTCCATGCTCATGCAAATGGTCCTCAAATTCATAATCTAAGTACTCTCCACCTCGATTTGATCGAAGTATTTTTAGTGATTTACCTAATTGCTTTTCAGCTTCTGCTCAGAATTCTTTTAACTTACCATTTTATATTTCCTTTGCATTAAGTATAGGTAACCATATCTTGAATAGTCGTCAATGAAAGTGACGAAATATTCATAACCTCCTCTAGCTTGGAAATTTAGTGGAACACAAACGTCTGTATGTACAAGTTGAATTAGTTCTATGGCTCTTGAACCTTTAGCAGAGAAAGGTCTCTTGGTCATTTTGCCTTCTAGGCAGGATTCACAGATTGGGAGAGAACCAATAGATAGTTCTCTTAAAGGACCATCCTTTGTTAGTCTGTTAATTCTGTCTAGAACAATATGTCCCAATCTCAAATGCCACAGATATGTTTCACTATCGGAATTTGTCTTTTGTCTTTTGATAGATCTGGGATTCGCAGTTATAAATAATTCAAAATTATAAACATGCTCAACATAGGACTCTAACTTGTAAAGTCCACCTTAAAACTTTGCAGAACAAATGTCAAAACCATATTTCAAAATAACAATCTAATTATTATTAAAAGAAATATTAAAACCTTGTTCATGCAATTTTGATAAGGAAATCAAATTTCTAGAAAATTCAGGAATAAAATAAACATTGTCCAACACAATAAATTTATTATTATTAAAAACTAGGCGAGCTTTTCCAACTTTAGTTGCCGAGACCTCCTGTCCACTTCCAACTCTCATGGTCACCTCTCCATGAGCTAGCTTCCTTGAAGCACTAAAACTCGACAAAGAAAAAAAACATGATTAGTGGCTCCGGAATCAACTATCCAAGATAAAAAATCACCTTCCACTAAACAAAATTCTTAAACAAGCAAATCATATTTACCCTTCTTTTTGTCTTTCAGTTCAGCCAGGTACTTAAGACAATTCCTTTTCCAATGACCATCAACTCCACAATGAAAGAATGATCATTTCGGTGCCTTCTTTTTGGAGTTCTTTGCATAATTATTCTTCTTGGAAGACTTGTTGATCTTCTCTAGTTGTTTGTCCTTTTTCTTTTCCTTTCCTTGGCCACCCTTCCTTTTCATTGAATTACCATTTGAAGTGTAAGGCTTGCTTTCAGCAACATTTTCCTCCTTAACCTTGGTGGATCTTTTGTTTACAGACTCAAAAGTTTGCAACTCATTCAACAGTTGCGTCATGTTGTACTCCAACTTGTTCATAACAAAGTTAGTAGTGAATGCCGCAAAAGCTGGTGTGAGAGATTCAAGTATCACACTTACTTGAGTTCTCTCATCAATGGTCGCACCATGAATTTTTGCATCGTGCAATATGTTGATCATGTCTAGGACATGTTCTCTAACATAAACATTTTTCTTCATTTTTATATTCATGAAGCTTCTAGTAGAATCATGTCTGCATTATCAGATTGATGGCCAAACATGCGTTGTAGAGATTCCCAAATCTCAGAGGCTGTTTCAACAGTTTCAAACTTCTTTCTGAGCACATTGCTAATGCTAGCAAGCATATAACATTTGGCCTTATTGTTAGATAAGATCCAATTGTCATACTTTTCTCTAGCAATTTTTACAACAGTGACAGCAGGAACCTCAGAACATTCCTCATTTAGGACAAACATGTGGTTCTCACATATCAAAACAATGTTCATGTTCGATTTCCATTTCATGTAGTTATCACCAGTCAATTTTCTATTAGCAAGTAAAGTAGTTACACGGTTTGGGTTGGAAATATTGCTGAAAATTAAATAAATAAAATATAAGGAATTAATGCATATAATAAATACCAGTTTATATTTGGAATAATAAACATGATGCATGAATGCAACACATAAAATAACACCCAAAAAAATAGTTACTAGTCCACGATAGATTAGTTTGAAAAATTAATGGACCAGCCTTGAGGTAGATCAGACTATTCGCAAATTAATCTTGAGACAAGATCTCAACTCCATAAGTGAAAACTTAAAAACTCATTTTTCTCTTTGACTTATGAATTACCGTTAGTTTGGTCAAGATGCAATAGTCGTGCTCAAAACCCTAGATACATCTTCGAAGTGTAACCCATTATTTTTCGATTAATGACTTAATACAAGAGTGTGCCTTGTGGTCAGTCAAACTTGAAATACATCACTGATCTTATTCTCTTATGAGAAGTCAACCTTGAGATAAAATAAACATATTAAGAAGTCTTTCCTTAGGGAGGCCACAAACAGAGGCGACACGAGGCCCTTCCTATGCCTCTCGGTGTTCAACCAATAATGAAGACCATGAGACTTATTGTCATACTTCCCTCTCCCACTCACTATTACAAAATTGTGTTTTTCTCAAAATCAATATTTTTCAATTTGGCTATAAAACTAATTAAATTAATTTTACCAAATGATATTCTAATCAATACTAATCCAATTATGCAAAATAAATAATCGTGCCCTAGATTTTATTTTGTTTTTTTAAATAGAATACCATTTTATTTAATAAAACAATTTTATTAAATAAGAAAATAAACAACTTTAAATTCTTTTTACCATCTTAACTAATTAAGACTAAATTAATTATATGAGTTATCAAATAAAAACATATAATCAATCCTAAAAATGTTTCTAAATAAAATGCATGCTTAATATGTACTCTGTGGGCAATATGTATGACATGTTATAATGCATGATAAAGTATTAAACAGTTTAATCATGTTCAAGAAAATAAATTAATAAATGTAGGTTGGGTGCTTTGGGTATTTCTAGAAAATTACAACACTTGCAAAAAAAATACACAAAAATAATTAAACTAACTAAGGCCTAATGAAGAGCAATTCCTTTGATCTTGGACCTTCACTTTTAGTCTTTGGGTCATTACCATTTTAATTATCCAATATGAATTAAATAACCTTTTAATTATTTTAAACAACTTTAAAATAATCAAACTTTGAGTTTTAATACCCAACAAGTTATTGAGGATTCTTTAATATGCAATATGTTAATCAATATAATATCTATATGGAAAAAAATACAAAATTATTTTCCTATTATAGCCTATCAAGAATCCTTGAATCTTTTCATATATATTTCGATCTTCCTATCCTCGCTAGAGTACTCACACCTAGAATTTCCAAGACATTGTCTACACCTCAAGATATGGGTGGGCACATAAAGAACAAGAATCAATATTTATGAATCAAAAGTATTCTCTGTAAACGTTCTTTTCCTATTTTTTATCATATAGAATATATAGACATTATCATCATCATCATCATCATCATCATAATAATAATAATAATAATTGAACATCTTTAATAATAATAAAATAAATGATTAAAGGAAAAGTCTTACAATCTATTTTTAAACCCTTCTGCAAAATATTTTTATTAATTAATTAAATAAAATAAAAAACCAATAACTGATCACCATCAGTAGTGGTACACGCATAGGGCAGTCCAAGAATTCCTATGCTTGTAGCACTTTCCTAAAAAAATGGGATTTGATATTTTCATGCATTTTTATTTTAATTAATTAATAATTAGAAATTCAATAAAGGTGTCACATTTTTAAGGAAAATATAACAACTTAAATTTCAAAATTCAAAATTCAGCATTTGAATTTCCATTATCATCTTATTATTAATTAAATAAATATAATAATAATAAAAAATTGACTATCCATATTTATCCTTTCACACGTAAATAAAATAATTGATTAAAATTAATTTCTTTTATTTCTACACAATTTAGAAAATTTCACTCATGCAATAATAAATTGTTCAAGTTCAATTATCACATAATTGCATATTTATCTCAAAGAATAAATATTCTCTCAAATAGCACATTCACAGTTTGACCCTTGTATCAACTCTTACCTTGAATAGTGTTGATAGAGTCACCCCGGGACCTATGGACCAATAAATCCAAGCTCTAATAAATAAAAGATTATTAACCAAAACTCTTTGATTCAATAATCATATTTATTAATCTCATGATTACTCCACTATAAATACGAGACTGCACTCTTGAGAATTAAATACATATATTTACTGAGTACTTTATTATAACCATAAAGTGTCCATTGATATAATCATTACATACAAATTAATCCTCTATTGATGATTTATAATTAAGTGGAAATAAAATTACTGTTTTACCCTTTTAATTATATCTTGATTCCTAGTGTACCATTGACTTTACTAGTGAAGGTTAATTCATAATCTAATTATGAATTCGACATTAATAACCTTTTCAATTCAAAAAGCCAACCCAATAGGGAACCATCATTCAATCTATAAGAATGTATAGATTTCATATAAGTTAAGCTATGTCCCCAGCCATATACATCATTGAGTCCCCAAAACAATAGTTCTTTGTTTAATCATCCTGACAAACCGTAACGCGTGAATCAAATAATCAAATGACATATATAGGAGTTCATAGTAACTTCAAGATTAGGATCAGTTTGTATATGATCATCAGTTGATGTGTTTTGTAATACTACGAAATGGTATTCAAATAAGTATTATTAAATCACATCTGGTCCAGTTCTACATACTCTCAGTATGCAAAGTACATCCACTATAGTATCCTACTACACAAGTAACTCGGATCTAGGTCACATGTACTCATAATACTAATGGACCGTACTAGCAGTAATTAATCTAAAGATTCCATAACTTTATTTTACTGCGAACTATTTAAGTCCATTATCTCAATCTCGATCCTCTCATACCAATATAAGATTGGGACCACATAGATGAACTTGAGAATTTTTTGATATTTACTTAATATTAATAATAATAATAATAATAATAATATAGTACATAAGCTACATATATACAATAATTCAATTCATTCATCTATTTCATTAAAACCATTGTCAACTACAATTGTTTTTAGGGCACAATTCTCAACAATCTCCCACTTTCCCTAAAGCAAATGAGGCATTTCAATTAACGCCATGATTCTTACATGATCCTGAAAAAATTTAATAGATAAAGTCTTTGTGAATGAATCTTCAAGATTATCTTCAGAGGAAATCTTCAAGATAGTAACATCTCCTTGTTTGATTATCTCTCTGATCATGTGATATTTCCTCTCGATGTGCTTTCCCCACTTGTGACTTCTCGGTTCCTTTGAATTAGCTACTGCCCCACTTTTATCATAGTACAGAACAAGTGGATGATCCATGTCTGGAACAACTTCCAAATCAATATAGAACTTCTTGAGCCACACAACCTCTTTAGCTGCTTCACAAGCTGCTATGTATTCGACCTCCATGGTGGAGTCTGCAATATTGGATTGTTTAATACTTCTCCAAACTACAACACCTCCTCCAAGTGTTAAAACTGATCCAAATGTCGACTTTTGACTATCTTTGTCTGATTGAAAATCAAAATCAATATATCCAGTGGGGTTCAAGTCTCGACCTGAATACACAAGCATATAATCTCTAGTATGACTGAGATACTTGAGAATATTCTTTAATGTTGTCCAATTACTCAATCCAGGATTGGATTGGATAGGTAATGGCTGACTATCCCTACTGCATAACATATTTTAGGTTTGGTGCATAACATTGCATACATTAGACTGCCTACTGCAAAGGCATAGGGATACTATCTCATGTCCTCCTCTTCCTGAGGTGTGGACATTGTTATTTAGACAATTTATTTCCTGACCACGTAGGCATAGTGCCTTTCTTAGAGTTTTGCATGCCAAAGCGGTCTAGCACTTTATCAATATAAGTTGCTTGAGACAGTGCCAAAACTTTTTTCTTTCGATCTCTAGAGATCTAAATTCCCAAAACATATTTGGCTTCTCCCAAACCCTTCATTTGGAATTGCTCAGCTAACCATTTCTTTACTTTTGATAGTGTTTCTATGTCATTCCCAATGAGTAGAATATCATCAATGCAAAGAACGAGGAATACCAAAATCTTATCTTTGATTTGTTTGTAAACACAAGGTTCATCAACGTCTTGTTCAAAACTAAACGTTTTGATTGTTTCATCAAATCTAAGATTCCAAGATCTCAAAGCTTGTGTACCCTTGACTTTACTAGTGAAGGTTAAATCATAATCTGATTATGAATTTGACGTTAATAACTTTTTTCAATTCCAAAAGCCAACCCAATAGGGAACCATCATTCAATCTATAAGAATGTATAGATTCCATACCTGTTAAGATATGTCCCCAGCCATATACATCATTGAGTCCCCAAAACAATAGTTTTTAGTCGAATCATTCTGACAAACTGTAACACATTAATCAAATGATCAAATGACATATATAGGAGTTCATAGTAACTTCAGGATTAAGCTCTGTTTTTATATGGTCATCAGTTAATGTATTTTGTAATACTATGAAACGGTAATCAAATAAGTATTATTAAATCACATATGGTCCAGTTCTACATACTCTCAGTATGCAAAGTAGATTCACTAATGTGTCCTACTACACTAGTATCTCGGATCTAGGTCGCATGTATTCATAATACTAGTGGACCGTACTAGCAGTAATTAATCTAAAGATTCCATAACTTTATTTTACTGTGAACTATTTAAGTCTATTGTCTCAATCTCGATCCTCTCATACCAATATGAGATTGAGACCACATACATGAACTTGGGAATTTTCTGATATTTACTTTATATTATTAATAATAATATAGTATATAAGCTACATATATACAATAATTCAATTCATTCATTTATTTCATTAAAACCGTTGTCAACTACAATTTCTTTTATGGCACATTTCCCAACAATGTGAGGTATCATCGGTGTTATCATATGGAATACTTGGTTCAAGCTTTAAGCTACTAATGATTTCGATAAGACTTTGTGGTATCTTCACTAAGATAAAGTTCAAACCGAAAGGCACTTTATTTTGTGCACCAAAACTGTTTAAGCTAGAAAATGTGTCTAGTATTTAACCAAGTGGAGGATTGTTATGATTGGTTAAATACAAATGATAAGTATTAAAATACAAGCAAGGTATAAACACTTAGTAGAATTCACATAATGAAGATGTGAATTTGAGTTTCAATTTTAGGCACTTATAAAATGCAAAATTCAGTCCAAATTGATACATGAGAGTATAGAAGGGTTCCCAAAATGTTTGGTGGCATTTAGACCATTTTTAGGACTTCGGAAGTGTCCAAAGTGAGAGAGGGTGGCGATATATCGCCACCCAAGAGACAAGACATCGCCTAAAAGCTAGGGTTTCCAGAAACCCTAACAGGCAATGCATCGCCTACATGCAGGCAATGTGTCGCCTGTTGTATTACGTGAAATATCGTAAATGTTCTAATTGGCATGTTTTTCAAGTATAATTCTATTGGTTAGACATAATGACGGTGCCTACTCTATATAAGGGTCAAAAATAGTGATTTGGAAGACTTGATCACTCTCTCCAATCTCTCTCTACCCTCTCTTTCTCTCTAGCTCCAAGAATCTCTAAGTATTCTCCAAGAACTCTCCAAGAAAGTGCTTGACTTTGAGAGTTGAACGCTTGTTCAATCTCAATCCTCATTTCCTCAAGAGAAGGCCTCAAGCATCAATGGTGGTTGGGAAATAGCATATTAGAATAACATTTTGCAACGTGTATAAGCCTTGGTGTGTGTTTGGTTTTCTCAAGGAATGCTCAATGGATTGGTTCAAAGTGGTGATCTTGCCTAGGTTTTGAAGCTTCATCAAAGTTGAAGAACACCATTGTTCTACTAGGGTTTGCATGTTCTTTCTCAATATTTTTTAAGTCTCTGTTAATCCAAATTTCGTGTAGATTCTATTTCTTGTGGTGGGGTTATCTCACTCTCCCCCAACATGTAGCGAGTGGCTCGGCCTCGACCCACTTTGTAAAGTAGTCGACCGCCACTATTTCATACTTCACCTCTCCTTTACCTATGGGCAATGACCCGATAAGGTCAATCCCCCAAACAACAAAGGGCCAAGGGCTGGTCATCAGGGTGAGTTCATTTGGAGGAGCTCGAGGTATATTGGCGAAGCATTGGCACTTGTTCATCGCGTCTCCGTTCATGGTGGACCAAAAGTATCCTTGTCTTAAGATCTTCATGGCGAGGCTCTGCCTCCCAGCATGGTCCTCGCAAAGCCCTCATGCACTTCTCGAAGTATCAGATTGGCCTCTTGCCTGGACACACATCAGAGCAAGGGCAACAAATATCCTCGCCTATACAGCTTTCTATCCATGTCAACATATCGTGGTGCCTGGTAAAGTAGCTTTAGGGTTATTTCTTATCATGCAGTAATTCCCCGGAGACAAGTTATTTCACTATGGGCTCCATCCAAACATCTTGGTGCTGGACTGCTTTCACTTCCTTGGGGGCTGAGATACTTGGAGAAGCTAAGTGGTTAATGGGGACTACATTGATGAGTTAAGCATCCTTAGTGGTTGCAAGCTTGGTCAGGGAATCAGCGTTAGAGTTCTGTTCCCATGGCACTTGTTTAATGGTGAATTTTTTTAAGTTGTGTAGCATTCCTTGGGTCTTTACCATGTAAGCAACCATTCTTGTCCCTCGGGCCTGGTATTCCCCGAGAACCTGATTAACTACAAGGTACAAGTCATTGAAAATCTTGAGGCTCTCGGCTTTGAGCTCTAGTGCTGCTCGGAGCCTAGCAATGAGCGCCTCATACTCTGCTTCGTTGTTTGAGGCGTCAAACCCAAACCTCAGGGCATTGTGAACCTTGTACCCCTCGGGGGATACCGAAATGAGCCCTGCCCTGACACCATTTTCATTCTATGACCCATATACATATAGCTTCCACGTTGACCCAATCTCTAGAGCGTCCTCAGGTCTCTCGTGGTTTCCCGTGCACTCGGAGATGAAATCTGTCAGTGCATGTCCCTCTATTGCAGTCCTCGAATGATAAGTGATGTCAAATTGACTAAGTTTAACAGACCACTTGAGGAGTCTCCCAGATGACTCCGGCTTTTGGAGGACCTGTCGCAAGGGATGGTTCATGAGCACCTTGATGGGATGTGCCTGGAAGTAGGGCCTTAGCTTCTAAGAAGCTACCATTAGGAAAAATGGCAGCTTCTCCATGAGTGGGTACCTAGACTCTGCTCCGAGGAGTCTCTTTCTTACATAGTATATGGGGTGTTGGACGCGGCCTTCCTTGCGTACTAAGGCAGCACTGATGGCACTCTCTAATACAACCATGTAAAGCAGGAGGGGCTCTCCGTCTATGGGCTTCGACAAGATAGGTGGGTATGCCATGTATGCCTTCAGCTGTTGGAACGCCTGTTCACATTCCTCCATCCATTCAAACCTCTGACCCCCTCGGGGTATGTTGAAGAACGGGATGCACTTGTCAGTTTCCTTGGAAACAAAGCGACTCAGGGCAGCAATCCTCCCGGTGAGGCTTTGAACATCCTTATGCTTTCGTGTGATGGCATATCAACCAGGGTTTTTATTTTCTCAGGATTTGCCTCTATCCCTCGAGGACTGAAAATAAAGCCTAGGAACTTCCCAGAGGAACCTCCAAAAGTTCACTTCTGGGGATTTAGTTTTATCCCAAACCTGCGAAGTACTGAAGACACTTTCGCCAGGTCCTTTACATGGCCGGGGGCTGTTCTAGACTTGACCAGCATGTTGTTGACGCGGTTTTTTGCTAACAGTGGATTAAGAAATCTGACAACAGAGATATTAGTGCACTCTTTCTAAACCGTAATTAATCAAAATGAACAATATCTTAAACACTCAAACTTTAACGTGGTTTAGTGGTTAAAATCCACCTAGTCCACGAGACAATATTGTTGACGGTAAGAACTCATCAACGAAATATGGATGGAACATTCAAAAACTTAAATCAGTATCTAATGAACATAAATGAACTTATAGAAACTTGAAGGAAAATTGCAAGTAAAAAGTAGAAAGAAAACTTGTATATTGCTCTTAGATTAATCTGATCTTACGAGAATTCCCCCCCCCCCCCCAGATGGAGAGGAGAAGATCCATTTATAGTGGGGCTCTAATGGCCCCTAATACATTGTGGTCCTAGGGGGTAGGATTGTATGTATGCACATTGTCAGGGTCGTGGCACAAATCATTGTGGAGCAGAAGGTTGTGGTGTCGGCTTCAGTACATGGTCAGAATATGTGGGAGTGCCACCACTTTAGTACTCAATTGTGCCTCCACTACTTGCTTAGTACGAGTGTCAGAGATTGGCTGGTAAGGACCACAGCAGGTACTTCATTCCTACGACCACTACTTGTCTGGTGTGTACATCATGTCTGTACTAGAACTCCTCTTAGTTTGTAAACGCACTCTGTACCTCTTCTGATTTTGCATCGAATCATTGTGAGGCCTTCCCTATCCTTCCTTTAACACGTGTTAAAGAGGTCCTCGACTTTACATCCCGTGAGACCCACAAGAAGAGAGGTGCCCCGTTGGTGGCCCTTATCTCAGGGAGAGAGATAAGGCCTCTTCAACGAGGCCTGCTACGTATGAAATAAGACTTGACGCCCATGCGTGAGTTGATGGTCTCACTTCATGAGACCAATGCCCTGTGGTCCCCATGCGCAAGGCGCAGGAGCGAGGGGCCGCGAGAGCATTAAGGCCAGGCAGGGTTGCCTTGCTATGCGAGGCCCCTCTCATGGCACGGACCCAGATGCGAGAGACGTAGATGTGAGGGGCCACGAGACACTTGCCTGGGAGAGGCGACGTTGCCTTTTTGTGCGAGGCCTTTCTCATGGCATAGACCCAGATGCACGAGACGTAGGCGCGAGGGGCCACGAGACGCTTGCCTGGGCGAGGTGAGGTTGCCTTGCTGCGTGAGGCCCTTCTCGTGGCATAGACCCAGACGCGCGAGGGGCCACGAGAAGCTTGCCTGGGTGAGGGGAGGTTGCCTTGTTGTGCGAGGCCCTTCTCATGGCACGGAGCCGGGCGCGCGATATGTAGGCACGAGGGGCTGCGAGACGCTCTAGGCAAGGCGAGGTTGCCTTGCTATACGAGGTCTTTCTCGTGGCATGGACCCAGGTGTGCGAGGTGTCTTCGTGAGGCCATGCCTCGCGAGATGGTGGTGGCACGAGGCGCCTTGGGGTAGTCGTGTCTTACAAGACCTCTAAGGGCAAGGTGATCTATTGTTAGAATGGCATAACCGCCTCTTTGGGACCCTTAGTGTGAGACGTGCATGAAACGAGGCTCTATAAGAGAGGTGTATGCCTTACGAGGCCCTTGGCACAGGGTGCAAGGCCAGCCTTGGCTACTTGCCTTCCAAGCCTTCACCCTGAGGTTCACGAGTCGGGGTCTTGTGCGACTAAAATTCTGATATCCACACTTGCCCTCTAGTCTATGGGAGGGTCTTTAGGTTCTCCGGTAGAATTTTCGGTATGGTGTCTTCAAAGAGTAGGTGGTGTTTGTGTATTTCTTTACTTTGGTGGCATACAAAAACACATTTTGGAGGTGGAGACCATTATGAGATGTTGAGAGTGAATGTGAGCTATCGTTTTGCTTCACGAATCCTAAGGCGAGTGTCAAGCCTCCTCTTTGACCATTGATTAGGCCTCGAATTTGATGGCTAAGATGAGCCTATGGTTCTTATAAATAGGCCTTCATATCTACCATGTTATTTACACTTTATCTCCTTAGCTTAGTGGTTTTGGAGTCCTTACTTATTTCAAGAGGTAAGGGGTTCGATCCCCCACAACCTCACTTTAGTTGTCCTTCCCTTTTATTATTTGAGTTCATTTCTTTTATGCCAATATCCATACAAGTACTTGGGGACTAAAACTCCTCTCTCCTCCATTTTTGCAGGCGTAAATTTTCGACCCTTCGCATTTGTTCCATCATGGTGGTGCTTTGGACCCTTGTTCTCCTTTCGATTGTGCCAGTACTTTTGACCTTCAACCTCCCTTCAACCATGACAGTGCCCGATTTTTCTTACATAAGGTATACTTTCTTTCTTTCTTATTTCATTGGGTCTAAATTACCACTACTCGGGATGGGTTGCCTTGGCCGGAGCTCATTGTGAGTTGATCCACTTACACGCCTTTGTTCGTACCTCGTAGTTGGTCATTTAGAGTGCTCGTGTCTAGAGGTTTTGAGCCCATTCCTTTGTGTTTTGTAGAAATCCCCTCATTTACACATGCACCCTTATTACCTACGAGACGAGATTCCATGGCATGTGAGGGATCATCTAGTGCTCCTCCAGGGGTCAAGTTTGTAGATTTATCTTCAGACTCGGAGTCCCCCGAAAACAACCCTCACCAAGACTATGACACTTTGAGGTAGGCCCGTATACGTCACCTTGAGCATATGGCTGAACTTAGGCGTAAAATCTAGGTAGTGGAGAGAGAAATATACTCAGTTTTGAGGGGCGATGAAGTTCCTTTCCCCTTTGACCTTAGCGACCACATTATAAACCTTAGGGTGACCCTTTTGGATCTACAGATTGAGTTAGATTTCATGGAGGGAAATCTCCCGCCTAAACCTCTTGTCCCATTCTCCATTTATGGTTGCCATGGGGTCACCCCGGGTTCCCCTCATCCCTTGTTTTCGATTCACCCTTGCTTAGCGCTCCCACATTTAGCACCTTAGTGGAAGACCCTTGCTAGGAAGAAAAAATGGAGGGTAAAGTGCCTTGTTTCTACCTCACCTTTTTCCTTTGGTTTTGTAGATATGGAAAAGAGAGTGCGGCGGCAGGTGTCCTCCTTTGTGTCCAATGTGTCGGAGAATCGGTTGTTGGAGCTATCCGCTAAATATCGCATTGGCAAGGAATACAAGTTGTATGTTCCTTCCAATAACTGACGGGTCGATGATCCCCCCCAGGGGTGTGTGGCCATGAGCGAGCATATCTTGAAAGCGGGTGGGACCATTCCTTTACACCCATTTTTCATCATGATGCTTAATCACTTCGACCTTGCTCCACTCTAGCTGGCGCCTAATAGTTGATTGACCTTAAGTTGCCTATACATGGCATTTTCTAAGCTCAACCAACGCGCTCCTACGACTTAAGAGGTGCATTTTATGTATAACTCCATGCCAACCACCAAATACAAAGGCTTTTATTTCTTACAGAAGGCCAACTCCCAGGTTTCCCTCATAGAGGGTTCTGTATCAAACCCGGGGTCCTGGAAGCATGACTTTTTCTTCGTAAAAGGTACCCTTTTCGTACGTGAACGCTTTCGCTTGTCCCCAAGTAAGTACTTCAAGCTTGTGTTCCTTTTACTTTGAATTTGTTATTTTGTAACTTATGCTTATATTTGTAATTGTGTTGATTGCGCAGTGGAGTTTGGTGACCTTGACGTTCCCCAGTCGGAGGCAGCGCCATTGGACAACTTCCTCGATGCCGACCCCACCAAGAAGATGGTCGCCCGCCTCTTCACCATAGCAAACCTGAACCACCATAACTTATCCGCAGTTTCAGATCATGATGCATTGTGGCACGTTTCCGAGTGAAGGAAGAAGGCGCCTTTAGTTGATCATCACTCTAACAGGGGCAACGCGAAGTGGGTGCTCGAGGAGGTTTCCCCAGATCCCAGATGACCACGCCGATCATCTCTGTCTCCCAGGGGGTGCCCTCCTTTAGCCCCTATGTACCATGACATGGCCTCTCATTCCCACGGTCTGCAGGGCCAAGCTATTTCTTTGAGGAGTGGAACAAGGTATGAAGGGCCAAAGAAGAATCAGTCAGAAGAAGAAGGTCAGAAGGGAAATACACAAGGTATAGAAGAAGATAAGTCTAATAAAAAAAGGTTACTGAGACCTTAGCAAGGAAGAAGAGGTACCACCTGTGAGTATTGAGCATCATCATGTTAGAATTCTATATCCACAAAGGCTTCACAAGCATAAATTGGAAAAGCAGTTTGCAAAGTTTTTAGAGGTGTTCAAGAAGCTACATATTAATATACCGTTCGCAGAAGCATTAGAGCAAATGCCCAACTATGTGAAGTTTATGAAGGAGATTTTTTCTAACAAGAGAAAGATGGGTGATTATGAAACAGTAGCATTAACAGAAGAGTGGTGCGGTTTTGCAAAGGAAACTTCCTCAAAAGTTAAGAGATCCTGGTAGTTTTACTATTCCATGCACAATTGGGGAGTTTGAATGTAAGTTTGCCCTTTGTGATTTAGGGGCAAGTACTAATTTAATGTCTTTGTGAGTATCTTGTAGACTTGGTTTGGGTGAAGCTAGGCGAACCATAGTAACTGTAACACCTTGGATAGCCAAGACCACTACACTGTGTACTTATAAAGATGCAATACTTGCTAATCAAGTCATTATCTGAAAAACGTGTCACTAAACATACAAGAGTTAGGGTTAAAAAGGTTTTGGTCTCAAAAGACTCACTTCATATATTTAAATTATAATAAGACACGGGATCCCATAAGAAAGTAGAGTTAAAATAAGTTTACAGACTCCCAAAAACACATGAGTATTCACTAGCCATACTAAGGCAAAATAGACAGTCTTCAGGTTTCATGTCCTTGCCCAGACCTCAACTGTGGCAGCCGAGCACCTGCCTATGTACATTCCGCTCGTTGAGCTCTCCAATCAAGGCTGGTCTAATTTTCCCTGGCCTTTACCTGCACCACGTAGCACCCGTGAGCCAAGGCCCAGCAAGAAAACATCTTAAACAACTCAATCAATGAAAACAAACAATTAACTCATTATGCATGTATTCCCATCAGATAATCCCCAACAGATATTCAGCGCATATAATCAGATTCAAGATACATTCTATCACATATAACACTCATATCACATAATATTCAGGGCCAACGACTTAGGCCGCACCCTCTGTTTAACCCACTGACTCTGGCCCGCTTAAGCCGAGCTCAGTGCATGATAAGCTGTCCTCGGCTAACAGTGGCCGAGTCGCGCCCTGTGCTCTAGTGAAACCCCAAGCACCCTTAGGCCATTGGTTCACTAAATGGCTTGCATGGCATATTACCATCTTTCAAGCATTTACAATAGGGCGCCCTTAGTCCCGTCACATATATTCAACCAGATGCAGTTTTCTTACCTTTAGTCTGTACAGTTATTGATTACGAGCAACGCCCCTCAAGCACGATCCGTTCTCGAGCCTAAGCCTTTATCACCTAGTCACAACCAAAGTATAAGGTTCTATTAATACTCGAATATAGGTTTCAGGTTATAAAACTAACTCCCGGGAATCCGAATTCCACCAGGCACGGTGGTGAAACCAATCCCGAGCACACTAGACCACTTTCCCGTGCCTAAAACCCTCAAAAACTCATGTGTGCAACCAAGGGCTTCGGCCCCTAAATCCTAGCCGCGGCCCTAGCCTCAAAACAGAACCAGATCCATGTTGAAGCACACACGTGCCGCAGCCCTTGCTTTGGGCGCCGCGGCGCCCTCCCATGGCCGAGCCTTCTTGGCTCTTTTTCATCCTAGGGCCGCAGCGCTCTAGAACAGAGCCGCGGACCTCCCCTTCATGCCCAGAAAACCCACCATTTCTAAGCTTGAAACCTCACCTTAAACCATCCCAAAGCTCCCCAACTCCTAACCAATTAATCCCAACTCCTTTAGCATGATCTAAACAACATAATTCCACAGAAAACACAGCCTAGCACACACTAATCTTCTCTTTTCAATTTCTGAAACTCAAGAGCTATAAACACTTAAACCAGCCATTCAAACCCAATTTAAAACCTCTAAACCATGAGTTGAAACTTACCTCTTCTGTTGAATCTCCTCACTAAGCCAAAGCCAAGCTAAGTCTCCAAATTTCTTCCTTAATTCTGCCTTAAGACATCAAAACCATGTTTGCTTCAAAACTTGACCAAAACCCAGCTAGAACTCAGAATTCAACCACAGAAAAGAGGATTAGATGCTTACCTTAATCCCTGTCTTAGTTCTTGATTTACTCCTGAGCTAAACCTCCAAATCCTCACCACAAATCTCAGAAATTCCAGCTTGTTCGTTTTATGCGTTTTTCCCTTCCCTTTGTTTTCCTTGAGAGTGAGAGAGAGAGCTGAGGTAAAAGTTTTAGTCGGTTTGCATTTTCTTCTAAAAGCTTGCTTATGTCTAACTTACCCGTTAAGTTAATCCCGAGGATCGGGGTGCCGGAACCGTCCCTGAGGCCAAAATGGTAAAATCCCCCAATATTCCCACCTAGACATCCTAACCTCAAATATATCTCCATATATTTATTTTCATGACCCGATAGTCCAAATCGCTACCCGCTATCTAACCCTAAAATCGTCTTGAGTCGTGCTCTGCCAACCTGTCCACATAATAATGTGATTCTCACATATATCACATATTTATTTCATATCACATTAACACATAATATCATCAATTGTCATATAAACATTACTAAACATATAATTACTCATTTAAATCACAATTATTCCATTAATGCCCTCCTGGCACACTAATCAAGGCCCTTAAGCCTTATTAGCGATTTTGGGTCGTTACAGTAACATTGCAGCTGGTTGATAGATCTGTGAAGCATCCACATGGTATTATAAAATATGTGTTGGTTAAGGTGGATAAGTTTATATTTCCAGCTAATTTCACAGTTCTTGATATGGAGGAGAATGAGAATGTTCCTATTATCTTGGGGAGGCCATTTTTAGCAACTGGGCAAGCATTGATAGATGTGCAAAAGGGAGAGTTAAGGCTAAGAGTGCAAGGGGAAGAAGTAGTATTTAATGTGTTTAAGGCTATGACTTATCCTAAAGCAAGTGATAATTGTTTTGCAATTGATATGGTAGAAGAGGTAGTAGGGAGAAGAAAGTTAATTGAAGATCCTCTTGAAATTAGTCTTACAGCCAATGATGTAGATGGTGAGGATAGTGAAGAGGCGTTGTGTTATTTGAAGTGGATACAATCATATGAGCCGTGGAAGCATAAAAAGTTTGAAGAATTGAGCGAAGGACCGGAAAGACCATTACCATCGATTTTGAAGCCACCTGTGTTAGAATTAAGGGCTTTACCGGAAAATTTATGCTATGCTTATCTTGGGGAGAAAGAGACTCTTTCGGTCATAGTTTCATTATTTCTTTAAGAAGTAGAGGAAGAGAAGTTGTTGAGGGTGTTAAGGGCTTATAAAACTGCTATAGGGTGGACTCTTGCTGATATAAGAGGAATAAGCCCATCAACAATTATGCATAGAATTCTTATGGAAGACGATGCTAGACCGACTATTGATGATCAACGAAGACTTAATCCGACAATGAAGGAAGTGGTGAGGAAAGAGAACTTGAAATGGTTAGATGCTGGAGTGATTTACCCTATTTCTGATAGTGCTTGGGTAAGTCCAGTACAAATAGTACCTAAAAAGGGTGGCATGACCGTAGTGAAGAATGAGAGTAATGAATTGATTCCAACAAGGACTGTGACGGGTTGAAGGATATGTATAGATTACCGGAAGTTGAAAAAGGCAACTAGGAAAGATCATTTTCCTTTGCCTTTTATTGATCAGATGTTGGATAGGTTGGCGGGGCATAACTACTATTGTTTTGTAGACGGGTACTCAGGTTATCATCAGATTGTAATTGCACTGGAGGATTAAGAGAAGACAACTTTTACATGTCCTTATGGTACTTTTGCTTTGAGAAGGATGCCATTTGGGCTATGCAATGCACTAGCTACATTTCAATGGTGTATGATGGCGATATTCTCTGACATGGTTGAGAAAGGGATTGAGATTTTTATGGATGATTTTTCGGTTTATGGGTCTTCTTTTGATAATTGCTTGACTAATTTGGAGTTGGTTTTGAGGAGATGTGAAGAGTCACATTTAGTACTTAATTGGGAGAAGTGCCACTTTATGGTGAATGAAGGAATTGTATTGGGGCACAAGATTTCTAAGAAAGGCATTGAAGTGGATCGGGCAATGATTTCTACGATAGAAAATTTGCCACCTCCAATTTCAGTTAAAGGAGTGAGGAGCTTCTTGGGCCATGCGGGATTTTATAGGAGATTTATCAAAGATTTTTCCAAGGTCTCGAAGCCGCTATCCACCTTGCTAATGAATGGGGTTCTATTTGATTTTTATGAGAAGTGTCACCAAGCTTTTAAGATACTTAAGGATAAATTGATTTCAGCACCTATAGTTGTAGCACCTCAATGGGAGTTTCCATTTGAATTGATATGTGACGCCAGTGATTTTGCAGTTGGGGCAGTGTTGGGACAAAGAGTTGACAAGGTATTTAGAACAATCTATTATGCAATTTGTACCTTGAATGATGCTCAAATTAATTATGCAACTACAGAGAAAGATTTGTTGGCCATAGTGTCTGTCTTTGATAAGTATAGGCCATACTTGATTGGGAATAAGGTGGTTATTTACATAGATCATTCTGCGATAAAATATCTTATGACCAAGAAAGATTCCAAGCCTCGTCTTATTCGTTGGATTTTGTTGTTACAAGAATTTGATGTGGGAATTAAAGATAAGAAAGGCACAGAGAATTTGGCTGCTGATCATTTGTCTAGATTGGAGGTTGATGAGGATTCTCTTGATAAAGAAGTTCAGATCAATGATGCTTTTCCTGATGAGCAGTTGTTTGAAGTAAGTGTGTGTAAAGAAGTTCCATGGTTTGCAGACTATGTAAATTTTTTGGCTGCAAGGGTTATACCTCCTGAGATGACAAGGCAACAATTGAAGAAATTCTATTCGAAGGTGAAGCATTATTACTTGGAGGAGCCTATTCTGTATAAACATTGCCATGATCAAGTTATTAGAAGATGTGTGCCCGAAGAGGAGATGTTGTCAATCTTGACTCACTGTCATACTTTGCATTGCGGCGGTCATTTCTGAGGAACAAGAACAACAGCGAAAGATTTGCAGAGTGGGTTTTACTAGCCTACATTATTTAAAGATGCTAATGTCTTTGTAAAAAGTTGTGATCGTTGTCAATGGACTGGGAATATATCAAGAAGAGATCAAATGCCAATGACTGGTATTTTGGAAGTCGAATTTTTTGACGTATGGGGAATAGACTTTATGGGACCTTTCCCGTCATCGTATAATAACAAGTACATTTTGCTGACAGTGGACTATGTTTCTAAATGGGTAGAAGCTGCAGCAACTTCTACTTGTGATGGGAAAGAGGTACTTAGATTCCTTCATAAAAATATCTTCACTCAGTTCGGCACCCCCAGAGCAATTATTAGTGATCGAGGAAGTCATTTTTGTAACAAGTCGTTCACTGCTCTTTGTGCTCGTTACGGTGTTCATCATCGAAAGGCATTGTTTTATCATCCAATTGCAAATGGCCAAGCCAAAGTGTCGAATAGGGAGATTAAAGGTATCTTGGAAACGACTATAAATACGTCAAGGAAGGATTGGTCAAAGAAGCTCGATGATTCACTTTGGGCTTATCACACTGCATTCAAAACTTTGATTGGTATGTCACCATATCGATTGGTGCTTGGTAAGGCATGCCATTTACTGGTGGAATTGGGTATAGAGCATATTGGGCTGTGAAAAAGTTAAATGTTGTAACGCCCTGGATAGCCAAGACCGCTACACTATGTACTTATAAAGGTGCAAGACTTGCTAATCAAGTCATTATTTTTTTTAAAAAAAACGTGTCATTAAACATGTAAGAGCTAGGGTTAAAAAGGTTTTGGTCTCAAAAGACTCATTTATATAATTAAATTGTTATATACACGGGATCCCAAAAGAAACAGAGTTAAAATTTGATTTACAGATTTCCAAAAGTACATAAACAAAGGTTAGCCATACTAAGGCAAAATAGACAATCTCTGGGTTTTGCGTCCCTGCCTAAACCTCAACCGTGGCGGCTGAGCAGCTGGTTATGTACATTCCGCTCGTAGAGCTCTCCAATCAAGGCTGATCAAGCTTGCCCTTGCCTTTACCTGCACCACGTAGCACCCGTGAGCCAAGGCCCAGCAAGAAAACATCATATACAACACAATCAATGATAACAGATAGTTAATTCATTAAGCATGCACTCTCATCAAATAATCCACATTAATACCACTCAGCATATATTTAGAATCATTGATGCAATCAAACACTTATAACATTCATATCACATAACAGTCAGGGCTGACAACTTAGGCCGCACCCTCTGTTTACCCCACTGACTCTGACCCGCTTAAACCGAGCTCAGTGCATATTAAGTTGTCCTTGGCTACCAGTGGCCAAGCCGCACCCTATGCGCTAGTGTAACCCTTGGCACCCTTAGGCCGTTGGTTCACTAATTAGCTTGCATGGCATAATACCATCTACTCAAGCATACACAATAGGGAACTCTTAGTCCCATCACATATATTCAACCAGGTATAGTTTTCTTACCTTTGGCTTCCAAGTGAACTAGTTACGAGCGATGCTCCTTGAGCGCGATCCAATCCTCAAGCCCTAGCTTAGCACTTAGTCACAACCAAGATAAAGAATACCATCAACAATCTTAAATGAGCTTCTAGACAAAGTTCTAGTCTCCGGAACATTGAATTTCACCAAACATGGTAAAAGATTCAATCCCGAGCACCCTAGGTTAAATTCCCAAGCCTAGAATCTCAAAATCCCAAAATCCCTTAAGGGTCGTGGCATAGGCCACCCATGTCGCGACATGGCCCCAAACAGAACCCTCCAAAGGCACAAAAACAGGTAAGGGACGCGGCATTCCTTAGGCCATGTCGCGGCCCGCCCTCTTTCCTCAGCACACCTCAGATTCGAAGGGTTGCGGCTCACCAAGAACTATGCCGCGGCCCGACCCCTTCGAACCCAGAAAAACAACCATTTTTAACTCCCAAACCTCATGCAAACTCACTCAAAACCACCTTAAATCCACAACTCAATTATCCAAAGACTTCCCACAAGATTCCAACAACACACCCCAGCTGAATCCTAGGCTAGAAACCCATAGAAAACCCATTTCAATTACTGAAACCTTCTAACCCAAGAACACAAAACCAGCAATGGAGATACTAGAATTCAACCATTAAACCTTGGATTAAAGCTTACCTCAGCTGCAGAATCACTTCTCCAAGAGTTCCCTGACCTAACTTCAAAGATTCCAGCCTCAAATTCAACCTTAAATGCCAAAACCATAAATATTTAAAACTCAGCCATTACTCAAAATTCCTAACCACAGAAACGAAAATGCATTGCTTATCTTAGCTCTGTTTTAGTTCTTGATTGGTTCTTGAGCTAAACCTCTAATTCATCCCTTCAATTTCCCCAAGCTTCAGCTGATTTCCCTTGAAATTTCAGTGTTTTTCTTCCTTGAGAGAGAAAAGAGAGAGAAGGCTGAGAAAGAGTCGGTTTAATTTCTGTCTAGTGTTTTCTAAAGTCTTCCCAAGTCTATCCTTAGGCTATTAATCTAGTCCCAAGGCTCGGGGTGTCAGAAACGTCTCTAAGGGCAAAACGGTAAAATCCCCCAATATTCCCGCTTAGACTTCCTAACCTCAAATATATCTCCAATTATTTATTTTCATAACCCGATAGTCTAAATAACTACCCGATACCTAAAATACCCTTGACTTGTCCAAAGTCAGCTGTTAAGCCTCGTTGTGATTTTTCCCTGCTATCTAGCCCAAGGATCGCCTCAAGTCGTGCTCTACAAAATTACCCACATAATAATGTGGTTCTCACAGGTATAACATTTAATCACATTTATATTCATATAATCATACAAGCATGCTTATCATATAATCATGCATTAAATCAATAAATTCACACATAAGCCAATTATGCCCTTCTGGCACACTAATCAAGGCCCTTAAGCCATATTAGTGATTTTGGGTCGTTACAAATGTTGACCTCATTATGGTGGGACAAAATAGGCTTATGGAGTTAAACGAGCTTGATGAATTCCGAAATGAAGTTTATGAGAATGCAAGGATTTATAAAGAGAAGTCGAAGGCCTTTCATGATAAGTGTATACTAAGGAAGGATTTTCAATTAGGAGATAAAGTGTTACTATTTAATTCAAGACTTAAGCTCTTTACTGGTAAATTGAAGTCGAGATGGTCAGGACCGTACATGGTAGTTGCTTCCATTCCTTACGGAGCAGTGCAAGTTCATAGTGAGAAGACGGGACATTTTAAGGTGAATGGTCAGAGATTGAAGCATTATTTGGAGGGCCCAGTGGAAAAATGAAAGTTCTTGGTGATTTTGGAACCCCTTTGATCTGAATACAAACAAGAGTCTGGCTAAAAGACGTTAAAGACAGCACTTTTAGGAGGCATTCCTAAGTTTGGTTTTATTTTTCTTGTATTTTAGATTTATGATTTTTGTTTTTATTTTGTTTGGAACAATGTTTAGGGAATGTGTTTTAGTGATTATTTTTAGTTTTAATTAGAAAAATTTTTATGTATTGTATGAACCGTAAAAAACGTGGAAAAAAAACGCAAGAGTTTACAAGAAAAAGGTTGGAAAAATGTTAATTTGTGAGGCAGTAGCGCTACAGCACTTGGAAGGAGGCGCTATGGCGCTAGTTACAGAGAAGGGAGAAATTTTTTTCAACAAAGGGCGCTATGAATGGAGCGCTTTAGCGCTAATCTCAAATGCAAAAAGGGATTTTGAAACATATGTCAGCGCTGCTTAAAGGGCGCTACGACGCTATACTCACGAAAAAAATGCTCAGAAAACCCTTGTAGCGCTACGGTGCTGAGTCACTGATTTTTTTTTTTTTAAATGGGGTTAAGCTTCGAATTTTTTCTCCCCAAATCCTTATTTCTTCTTCTCTCTTTGTGTTCTCTCTACCCCAGCACCCTCAACCTTCCATTAAATCTCCATTGAAGCCTTCTCCAAGAATTTTGACCTTAATTCTCTCATTTTTTTCTTTATTTTCTCTGAACCCTATCACTTTTGGTTTGTTTTATTTCATCAATCCCCATTTCTTCATCACCTTTTGGAACCCTAAAAATTCAGAGTTTTAATTTCTTGAAGAAGATTAAAATTTTCAAGGGGCTTTACTCAATCAAGAGCAAGAGAGACCATTTCAAGGGTTAGTAAGTGTTTTCAATCCCTTTTATTCCAAGATTTTTGTTGCATTTGGGATTGGGTACATTTGTTGCTTGCTTTCAGAGGAGTTTAGTTTTTGTTGTTGTTATTTGGAGAACTTGGTTGTTGTGTTTTGTGAAGTTGAAGTTATAGGGTTGTTGTGAAGAAGGAAAATAGTTAATTTAAGGGGAGGTGCTGTCAAAAAATTTCTGGGTTGGTGTTGATTGAGAGTGTAGAATATGGCTCCTAAAAGTAGAGCGGGAAGGAATAAGGATAAGGGGAAAGTCCAAGCTTCTGCTTCCCAACAAAGGGATGATGGTTCGGAGCAAGAGTATGATAGTTCGGTGTATGAGTTCTATGCCAATTTAAGGAATAAACACAATGATAAAGTTTTTGTTAGAGGTAAGCAAGTCCCTCTCACTATAGAATCCATTAATAAGGTTTTCAATGTCCCGAACATAAAAGAGCACGAAGAGGAATATACAAGATTTTTTAAGGGATATATAGATTATAATGTTGTGGCTGAAAAATTATGCTTTGAAGGTGCTCCTTGGAATTTATCTGGCACTTTACCTGAAAGTATAGCGTTCTATCAACTGAATATTGAGGCTAGATTTTGGGCTTTCTTTGTTTGTGCTCGATTCATACCAATAAGTCATGTGTCTGACATGACTAAAGATCAAGTACTACTGATGTATGCGCTCATGACAGGTGTTGACCCTCAAATTGGTCAACAACACGAAGTCAGTTAAATGACTAAAAATGAGAGGAAAACTAGAAGAAAATCGAATGGAAAGCAAATGACACAAACGATTTATAGTGGTTCGGCCCCAATTGGATGGTAATGACCTACGTCCACTTAGTGTTCTTATTGATACTGAATCCCAACACTGTGATCAATGAACTAGGGTTCACGAGTTTCACAAGCCCTGGGAAGATTACAATTTCGGTGAATAAACACACTATCTTCTTCTTCTCTCTGAGTACAAAGATTAAAAGTTCAAAAGTCCCTTCCTTGAGCCCTTTGATTCTTATTTATAGGCTCAAAAAGGTTACATGGACCGATGGGCCTTCATTACAATTAGATTTGCGTATTAAGGTTATAAAGGAGAATATAATTAATGCAATTATTATAAGAATGCATATCCAAAAGGAAATAAATGAAAGTATGCGACCAGACTAGTCGCACCTAAGCGTGAGGCTTGAAAGATCAACAACTCTTTGGTCGATGGTCGAACAGGATTCTTTCACTTAAAAACTACCCCGTGCCAGCCACGTCTAAGTCAGTCTTGCCACGTCATCAGGAGTCATTTTTGGGTAAACATTTGCCCCCCGAGTTTATTTTACTACGACCAGCATAAAGTAAACTTAGGCGACCGTCCTTTCGCATGCCCTATCAAATCTGTCAGAGCCGCCCATGCTTCCTCAAAAAAGAAAACCAATCATATCAATGTAGTTTCCCAGAAGTGGTCTGACAGCTATTACACTTACCCATGCCTCGGAAAGTTACCCCTTATGATTACCTTGGTAACTGCTCCTCAATCAATATAAATACCCCTTTAAAATCACTTTTTACTTTTCACTTTTCACTCTCTTCCTCAAGAACACTAAAGAACAAGACTCAAAAACCCAGACGACCTCGACGATCCACGAAGTTTCTGCCCAGCTACCTGACTTAGCGTCTTAGAGATTCACTCCAATCATCATCCAAGTGAGTTTCTAAAACTTTTTAGACATTGAGATGCCATGCAATACCTGTTTCATACCTTGAGTTCTTGAACGTTCTTGAGAGAAACTATTTTGGGAATAAATGGGCATGTAGATGTTGGCATGATAGGATAAGGAAAGAAAACTATATGGGGCTTAGGAATCAGTTTGGGAGTTAGGATTATTGATTTAGGGCATGAAATCGAAGTAAAATTCAATTTTTAGGCATGTAGAAAAAACAAGGTTTTTCCCGCCTTTTCAGAGTCGAAAAGTTTTTCTCGCAAGACTTTTCACTTCGGCTTTTTAATCTATTTTCCAAATTGTTCGCATAGATTTCAGTGGTTTTGTTAGAATGTTGTTGGTCGTATAAAAGCTTAACTTTTATACACGAGCAACGTTATTCCAACTTTTACACTTCTTGGTCTTTTGGCCGTAGATTCTCATCTCGCCTTCTCTATTCGTAGATTTTCATGCACGATCCATGGGGACGTGAGAGGTCGATCGATGATGACTTGCTCGCGCAGTTACTTGAAGATCAGGAACAACCTTCGCTGCTAATCCCAGAAATCCCTTTTTCTCGCAACCCTTCAGATAAACCTTCGACTAGTCCAAAAAACATGGGTCGAGTAAAATCCACTGCTCAAAAGAAAAGGAAAACAACTTCTCCTCCTGCCAAACAGCCTGCTCCTCAGGCTAAAAATCCTTCGACCAGCCCTCCACCCGAAAACACATCCTAGTCAGAAATCCAAACAAAAGCCCAACTCCGAAACGTCCTTCGACCAGAGGTCGAATGGTACATGGTACCTCCTAGAAACATTACCACTACGATGGTAGGGAATTATCTCAAAAAGTACAGACTTTCTGGGATAACCCTAATAAAACCTTCCATCGACCAGCGGGCAAACCTGCCTAGGGGCACCTACAGTGCCTGGTCGACATACCATATTGAGGCAGGGCCAACCTTGCCTTTTCATCCATTTTTCCAGGGGGTGGCCAACTATTTCGAGGTCGCCCCGTTCCAAATCACCCCAAACGGATATAGAGTGCTATCTGCTCTCTATATCCTGTACAGCCACAAGAAGTGGCTTGTGCCTACGCCGCATGAGATCAATTACTTATTTGATCTCAAGTCCAACCCCAATCACAACAACACGGGGTTCTTCCATTTTTATCACCAGGAATCTGCTCGCACCTTCCTGAGTGAGATCACCCATAAATCCAACGTGGGAAAGTATCTCCAGGAGTACTTTTTAACAACAGACGTGGTCGCCACCAATCTGGCCTTCACTCAAGGAGGAAGTTTCTTTATTCTCTGGTCACTTACTTTGCTTTCTTTTAGCTTTTCAGCACATTCCTTAGAATTTTAATGCCATTCAAGTCTGTGGCGTCGACCAGCTCCTATTCCAGAAATGAAGAAACGAGCAGCTTCCCTAGCCCGCATGATGGATATAGAAAAAAGTGTCAACGAGCTAGTCACGGAAAACAATCTAAGGCTGGTTGGCCTTCTGGCCCCTCACCAGGATGTGAGGGAAACAACTATGGGGAGTGCTATCGGTGAAGAAGTTCCCGACCAGCACCACAACATGTCACAACCTCTGAGAAGGACAACGGAAGTGACTATCAGGGAACCCTCCAGCACCCCCGAGCAGCTACTGCCCCTGCTCCTTTAGGAAAGGGTAAAAAGAATGTTTCCAAACACCCTGCACCTATTCTTAAATTTTCAGATGAGAATGTTACTGTATTCTCACTCTTAGACAGTTTTCCCATTCCCTGTCATTTATTTGACGGGGACAGTAACTTTAAATACACGCCTAATTTAAATTTAGACTTCTTCAAGGCAGTGAGTGAGTGTAGCGGTAGTACAGTAAATAATGTAGCGACCAGTAGCTATAGCTCGGGTATTTTACTTACAATTTTCTTGATTTTATTTCCCTGATGTAGTAAGTACATCTATTCATATTGTCTAACTGTTCATATGTTTTCTTACTTGTAGATATGTCATCTGAAGATATGTTCGAGCTTTACAGAGTACCCGTCGCTCCTTCGAGTAAGAAGAAAGAGAGTAGGCCACACCGTGGAGAGAGCAGCAAGAATCCTCCAAAAAAAAAGGCTCGGAATGAGGACCCTCCAGCAGAAGCTCCTTCAAAGGAAACAACTCCTCCTCCAACTCCCCTTGACCAGACATCTCCCTCAGCACCAGCCGACCAGAATCCTCCTCCACCAGCACCTGCCGGCCAGACACCTCCTGACAAAACAGGAGATGTCATGACGAATGCCATGCTCATCTCGGCCAAGGAGAGAATGACCAAACTCTCGAGGCACCAACCCAGCCGAGAAGCCATCCTCAGCACCGACTCCATGGAGGTTGACCAGATAATCAATTGTGCACTGAAAGAAATAGCTAGTGTAAATTGCTATCTATTGCTGAGTTTTATTTACTTATCTTGTCATTTTCTGCCATCACCTTATCTTTTTTGTTGATCACAGGGAATGCTAACTATGACCGCTAGCTGGCGTGGCTCGGGGGCTTTGATTACTGAACTCAAAGCGTCTGAGGCTAGGCACGTTGAGGAGTCCAAGATGACTGAGAAGAAAAATGCAGACCTGCTCGAGTAGAACACCAAGTTGGTTGAAGGGTTGAAGCAGTTCCAGGCTGCCTTGACCAAAGCCATCGAAGACAAAGAGAAGTACAAGGAGGCTTCCTTTATCAACTTCAAGGAAGCCACTAATCTTCAAGATGACCTGGTCTTTAGCAGAAAGGAAACTGAGGAGCTGGAGGGACGCATCAAAGACCTCGAGGAGACCAACGCCAGCAACTTGGAGAGGTATAAAGGAGCCACTTCTAACTGCTTTTATGCATTCTGGAAGCACAACCGCGAGGCGGACTTCAGTTATCTCTCCGAGTGCATGAGGTGAAATGAAATAAACTGATGCCTTGCTCGCCTCGAGGAAGAGGAGAGAGTGAAAGTCCCAGCCTCTCCCGAAATTTCCTTGGCTACGGGCATTGATGGCGTGGAAGAGGAAGTTGGGGCCTCTGTCGACTAGAAAACTCCTCAAGACCCTCCTACTACTTCATAATTTTATCTGCTCTTCTTTTATTTTTAATTTGTAGTTAAAGACACACAAACTATAGTTTGTGATGTCGATACAATTTATATTTTTATTGCTGCATGGGCAGCTTTTCCTTTTAGTATACAATTACATCCGAGCAGTAACTGCTAGCGGTGTAAAGGGTTTTTCTTTTGACACTATAATATTTTTATTTTATTATAACATCTTTTCGCGTGACTAAACTTAGCATAGCACTCTAGTTTGATTTAACAAAATTTAAACAAAACTTTGAAAAATACTCTAAGTACCGTAGCATGCTTTCACTTATTTTGCCCGTGTGTTTACATACCTGTTGATATGCTTGCTTACTAGATACCTTATATGCCCCCTAAGTGCTTGAGGAGGTTTAGGTCCTCTGTCACTTGCCTTGACCAAGGCCTGTTCGAACATTTCTACTCGTAATATATATAAAAAAAATTATTATTATAGCAAAACAACACACATAACGAGAAAATAGTTGTAATAAATACAATAGTTGGCAAGATTGACTGGCTGGGAACAGTCCCTTTTATTTCTCGTAATAAATAGAAAATCATGTCTGTACGAGTGATCAAAAATATGATCTTACACTTATAAGCGATCAGTCACAAGACTGACTAACCCTTGTTCATAAACTTGTAAAAAGTAAAATTAATACAAGCCAATCCTTTAAGAAGAATTGTTTATTGATAGTACTTGCATAGGTGTTCTCCATTCCAATAGCGAGGAATGAGATCTCCATTTAAGCGAGCAAGTTTATAAGTGCTAGATGGAGGACTTCTTTGATTTGGTATGGTCCTTCCTAGTTAGGTCTGAGTACTCCAGTAGTTTGATCGTGGGTGTTAAGGAAAACTCTTCTTAGTACCAGATCTCCCACATTAAATTTTATTTCACGTACTTTGGAGTTGAAATATCTAGCGACCTTTTGCTGGCAAGTTTCTACTCGAAGTTGGGCTTGCTCACGCCTTTCATCGACCAAATCCAAAGATTCCATTAATAACTGGCTATTAGAGCCTTGATCGTATGCCATCCCCTGATGTGATGCCAGATCTAATTCAACAGGCAACATAGCTTCATAACCATAGGCCAAGGAAAATGGAGTATGGCATGTTGCTGTTCGATGGGATGTTCTATACGACTAGAGGACTTCAGGCAACTACTCTGGCCATGCCCCTTTTGCTTCTTCAAGCCTTTTCTTCAGAGTATTTTTTAGTGTTTTATTGACAACCTCAACTTTCCTGTTTGCTTGTGGATGAGCAACTGAAGAAAAGCTTTTGATAATTCCATGTCGTTCGCAAAAATCTATGAACATATCACTATCAAACTGCGTGTCGTTGTCTGAGACAATTTTTCTTGGTAATCCATAATGACACACTATGTTCTTGACTACAAAGTCCAGCACTTTCTTGGTCATTGTGGTTGCAAGTGGCTCAGCTTCGGCCCACTTTATGAAGTAATCGACAGCCACCGCGGCATATTTGACGTCGCCTTTTTTTCTGGGCAAAGACCCGATTAGGTCTATTCCCCATACTTTGCATCTACTTTAGCTCATTAGGGGATGCTCGTGGAATCTTGGAGAATCTCTGACACTTGTCGCATTTTCAAACAAAGTCCAACGAGTCTTCATTCATTGTTGGCCAAAATTATCCTTGCCTTAGGATCTTTTTCGATAAACTCTGCCCCCCAGCGTGATCTCCATAGAATCCTTCATGGACCTCTCGCATTAACTCTTTGGCCTTTTCCTTAGAGATACACCTTAAGAGTGGTATTGAGTACCCCCTTTGGTATAGAATGCCATCAACCAAGATAAACCGAGCAGCCTGCCTTTGGAGGGTCCTTGATTTGTTTCTGTCTGTCGGCAACACTCCATGCGCTAAGTACTCAGTGAAAGGTGCCATCCATGAATATGTTGCCTGAATTACCAGAGAAGTTTCTTCTGATCTGATTCTTGGTGCGGACAGTCGTTCAACAGGCAATATATTCAACGTGTCGGCATCCTTTTCACTCGCTAATCTAGCCAAGGCATCAGCGTTTGAGTTCTGGTCGTGAGGTACTTGCTGGAGAGTATATCTTCTAAACTGTGCCAACAAATCCTTTGCTTTGCTCAAGTAAGCAACCATCTTCAGACCCCGGGCTTGACACTCTCCAGTAATTTGATTAACCACCAACTGGGAGTCACTATAGATTTCAAGTGACTTTATGTTCATGTCTCTGGCTAATCGTAACCCAGCGAGTAGTGCTTCATACTTGGCTTCGTTGTTGGACGCTGTGAAGTCGAATATGATTGCATAGTGGAATCGATGTCCTTCAGGTGTTACCAAGATCACTTCGGCTCTAGCGTGATGTTCATTAGAAGAACCGTCTGTGAACAACTTCCAAGAGGGATTTTGGCTTTGAGGTTCAAGATCTGTTGTCTCTTCATCATCTGGAAGCCCAGTGAGCTCTGCGACGAAGTCGGCCAGAGCTTGCCCTTTTACTGCTGCTCATGGTAAGTAAGAAATTTCAAACTGCCCGAGTTCAACTGCCCATTTCAATAATCGACCAGCGGCTTCTGGCTTCTGCAGAAGTTGTCGTAGGGGCTGGTCGGTTAGTACTGTGATTGGGTGAGCTTTAAAGTATGGCCGCAGCTTTCTGAAGGCTAAAATCAAGCAGTAGGCTAATTTTTCAATGGGCAGATATCGCACATCTGCTCCTATTAGCCTTTTGCTTACATAGTATACAACTTTTTGCACATTTTCCTCCTCTCTTACCAAAATAGCACTAGCAACATATTCTGTGATCGCCAAATAGATGAACAGAGTTTCTTTTTCGATCGGCTTAGATAGAATCGGTGGCTGCGACATATGAGACTTTAAAGCCTGAAAAGCCAGCTCGCATTCCTCCGTCCACTCGAATTTCTTAGTGCCTCTAAGTAGATTAAAAAATGGGACGCACTTGTCCGTCGATTTGGAGATAAATCTACTTAGAGCAGCAATTCTCCCAGTTAAACTTTGAACATCTTTTATCTTTGTTGGCGATTTCATATCAACCAGGGCCTTGATCTTTTTGGGATTAGCTTCAATTCCTCGTGAGTTCACTATAAATCCCAAAAATTTCCCTGATCTGACTCCGAAGGAACTCTTAAGGGGATTCATCTTCATCTGATACTTGTTCAAGACACTGAAGCATTCTTGCAGGTCCTCTATGTGTTTTTTCACCTTCTTTGACTTAACCAGCAAGTCATCAACATATACCTCCATGTTTTTACTAATCAGCTCTTTGAACATATGATTGACTAATCGCTGGTAAGTCGCAACAGTGTTTTTCAAATGGAAGGGCATTACTTTGTAACAGTAAAGCCCTGTATCAGTCCGAAAACTAGTGTGATCCTCATCAGGTAGGTGCATACTGATCTGATTGTACCCAGAGTATGCATCCATAAGTGACAGGATCTCATGCCCTGAAGTGGCATCAACCAGCTGGTCGATCCTTGGGGGTGGGAAACAATCTTTCGGGGAGGCTTTATTAAGGTCTGTGAAATCCATGCATGTTCTCCACTTTCCATTAGACTTGGGTACTAGTACAAGATTAGAGACCCACGATGGATAAAACGCTACCCTAATGAATCTATTCTCCTTTAGCTTCTCGACTTCTTCCTTTAAAGCTTTCGATCTATCTTTGTCGAGCAGCCTTCTTTTCTGCTGTACCGGTGGAAAGTTTTTATCTACGTTCAGGACATGGCTGATAACTCCTGGGTCAATTCCAACCATGTCTTTATGCGACCAGGCAAAGACTTCCTGGTTTTTCTTCAAAAATTCCACCAATTTTTGTTTTACCATTGTCTCTAAGTTTTTACCCACTTTCACAACCCTGGTCGGATCTGCTTCATCGAGTTAGACCTCTTCAAGGTCCTCGATTGGTCCTACTTCTTCATCGAAATCCCCAAAGCGAGGATCCAAATCCCTATCCTCACTTTGGGCAACACCTTATTTGGTGATGTACTCACCTGATTGGGCTTGTATTTCATTGGTCGTCTGCAACTCTTTTCCGGTGTCTTCCCTCGATCCACCTTTCTTTGCCTTAGATATCGAGGAATTGTAGCATTCCCTCGCTTCTTGTTGGTTTCCCAATACGCATCCTGCTCCCGTATCAGATTGGGAGTTTCATGGCAAGGAGACAAACCGAGGTCACAGTTCGCAGGTCGACCAGAATAGGCCATCCAATTACAACATTGTACGAAGAAGGACAATCAACTACTATAAAAGTAGTGAGTAATGTCCTATTTGTGGGCGCAGTTCCTGCTATAACCGGAAGCCTAATCGACCCTGTTGGCGCAAGCCCTTCGCTAGAAAAACCATAAATGGTTTGGTTTCACAGCTCTAGGTCCTTCACGGACAACTTCATCCTCTCCGGTGAAGATTTGTACAAGATGTTGACTGAGCTCCCTGTGCCAACTAGCACCCTCTTAACCATCATGTTGGCAATCTTGACGTCCATGACCAGAGGGTCCGAATGAGGGAATCGAACATGCTGAGCATCATGCTCAGAGAAAGTTATTAACTCTTCCTCTATTCGAGATTTTTTGGGTGCTCGCTCCTCCACATTCAGCATCTCGATATCTTGGCTGTGGTGTAAGGTCCGAGTGTATCGCACCCATGTCTTCCCACTATCTCCTTCAAGGTTTGGGCCGCCACAGATGGTGTGCAACGTACCTGCCACAAGAACTGGTTGTAAAGGTGGCGAACGCTGGCATACAGGTGCCTGCTCGTTTCCTCCTTAAGCCTCTCGCTAAGAACCTCCCATGGCTTGTATGTATCTCCTCAGGTGTCCTTGTCAAATAAGGAACTCAATCTCATCCTTCAGCTGGTTACACTCATCAGTGTCATGACCATAGTCGTTGTGAAAATGACAAAATTTTGTTGTATCTCTCTTGGAGATATCCTTCCTTATAGGTGTTGGTCGCTTTTAAGGGCATTGGAGTTGGTTTCCTGGTAGACCTCCGCTCTGCTCTCGACAAGGGCCGTGTAGTTGGTAGGCCTTGGCTTATACCTATTGCCATTAGGGTGCTTTTTTTCAGACGTTGACGGCTCATTGTTTACCCTTTTTCCACCATTTTTACCATTCTCGCTGCCTTTGCCATTGCCATTGGTTTTATCCGACCCGTTGGTGGCTTTAGCGGGATCTTCCTTTGGTCCCTTTTCTTTCTCAGGCAATTTCCTCTCATTGGCAATCGCATCCTCGAGCTTAATGTATCGGTATGCTCGATCAAGAAACTCCTGGGTACTCTACACCCCATTCTTTCTTAAGTTATTCCAGAGGGGAGACTGGCGCTTTACTCCAACAGTAAGGGCCATCATTTTCCCTTCATCGCCAAAAATTTTAGCCCCAGCAGGTGCTCTCATGAAGCGTTGGACATATTCCTTTAAGGATTCTCCCTCCTTCTAACGTATCTCGACCAGCTGGTTAGCCTCAGTCGGGTGAACACGACCAGCATAGAATTGCCCGTAGAATTCCTTCATGAACATTTCCCATGATACTATGCTGGCAGGAGGGAATTTAAAGAACCATTCCTGAGCAGTGTCAAATAGGGTTGCCAAAAAAATCCTGCAGCGAGCATCGTTCGACACCTTCTGGATGTCCATCTGTATCTCAAACTTGTTCACATGAGATACTGGGTCCTCGTACCCATCGAAGTTTGGTAGTACTGGCATCTTGAATTTGTTGGGGTTTTCGCCACAGCTATTCTCTGTATGAACGGAGTACCTCTTCTCCGGTCATACTCGATGTGGGATATTCGGCTTCCCACCAGCTGTTGGACAGCCTAGTTTAGTGCTCCAATCTGGGCCTGTACGGCGTATGGGATCGCTGGGGTGACTGGTGCCGGAGGAGCGTACTCATCATGCCTTTTGCGCCTATTGTTAAGCACGTCCCTTAGGTCATCATCTCTGTGCCTTTGCTTGCTAGCGCCCAGCTGATCAAAGACGTTATGCTGCCTAGGCTGCCCCCCAGCATTTTGGCTCACAGTCCTATTTTCTCTTAGTGGGGGATTCCTATCTCCACCTCTTTCTTCATGCCCTCAACCAACATTTCTCATGCCGGAGACAGCTTCATTATAATCATGGTCTTCCCTAAACTGTGACCAAATATGGCGCGATGGGCTGGTCACACTGTTTCCCCTTCTAGCTGGCACCCACCGAGCGTCAGGGGGAGGCCTGCGTTGGTCGATGGGTCCCCGTGCATTATTATGTCATGGGGGTCTCCTGACCGCAGAGCTTGACTCGGCGTGCCTTTTGTTAGCAGAAGGACGTTGCCCCCTGCTCGGTGGATTTGGCTCATCAGCCACTGGGTGTCTAGGGCTTCGGGGAGGTTTCCCAGTCCTATTCTATCTTTGACGTTGGGGATTATCTCGACTAGCACGAGAAGGTGGTTGTTGCTCATGATCCTGAATTGGGATATCCTGTTGAGCAACAAGTGGTTGCTCTGGCCTTTGGGGGCTTGCTGGCTGAAGTGGAGGACTTGGATTTGGGGCCCGATGTGGTGGTGGGTTTGGTGGCTGATCCGATTGAGAAGTCGGCTCAGCTTGCCCCCGGGCCAACTGAATGGCTGCTTCTAGGGCGATAGTGGCATCTCTCTGCAGGCGGTCCATGTCTGCCTGCCGCTCATTCAGTTCTTGGCGCTGATGTTCGATTTCCCTCTACTACAATGCCAATGTCTCAGCCGCATTCTCTTGATTGACCCTTAGGCTGGTCAACTCCTCTTGCAACACACTCAGTGTTGTCCTCAGGGTTTCATAATCTATTTTCTCCTCTTCAAAATCCAACTATGGCTCATCTTCAGCCACATTTGGTGGAGGAGGCTAGGTGGATGCAGTGCTAGAAGTCTGTCCTGTCTTCTTAGATGTCTTCGCCATTTTATCTTCTTGAAATCTCGAATTAGAGTCAGATAAACGACAGAAAATGAGAGGAAAACAAGAAGAAAATCAAATGGAAAGCAAACAACACAAATGATTTATAGTGGTTCGGCCCCAATTGGATGGTAATGACCTACGTCCACTTAGTGTTCTTATTGATACTGAATCCCAACACTGTGATCAATGAACTAGGGTTCACGAGTTTCACAAGCCCTGGGAAGATTACAATTTCAGTGAATAAACACACTATCTTCTTCTTCTCTCTAAGTACAAAGATTAAAAGTTCAAAAGTTCAAAAGTCACTTCCTTGAGCCCTTTGATTCTTATTTATAGGCTCAAGAAGGTTACATGGGCCAATGGGCCTTCATTATAATTAGATTTGCGTTTTAAGGTTATAAAGGAGAATATAATTAATGCAATTATTACAAGATTGCATATCCAAAAGGAAATAAATGAAAGTATGCGACCAGATTGGTCGCACCTAAGCGTGAGGCTTGACAGATCAATAACTCTCTAATCGATGGTCGAACAGGATTCTTTCACTTAAAAATTGTCGCGTGCCAGCCACGTGTAAGTTATCCTGCCACGTCATCAGGAGCCATTTTTGGGTAAACAACAGGAATGACTGTTAATGCAAGTTCATGGATTAAGGAAAACATTGAGTTCATTGAAAAAATCCATACCACTGGAGGTTTGGGCCATGGATTTGTCATCACAATGTTATGTTATAAGGTTGGAGTTCCAAAGTTTGTTACTGATATTTATCAGTCGTTGCAGCAACCTTTGTCGATTACTTTGATGAAGGATTATCCCGAACCTGCTCTATATGTGCCCAAGACGAGAAAAAAGGGTAAACACCATGTGGAAATGGAGGTGGAAGAAGAGGCTAATCCGGTGATGCAGCGAGGTAGTAGTGACCAGAGCATGAAGAACGTCGGTGATAAGTTGGATTATCTTGTCCAACAAAATCAGTATATGGTTCAGCAGCAGTACATGATGAATCAATACATGGGCCAGCGGTACGAATACGAGGTGAACCATGTGGCTCATTTAAACAACCTGGTGAGTTGGTGGTCTTTAAATGAATCGGATCAAACTATTTTTCTCCACCACCACCGTATTCTCTTATCTACTCTCCTCCTCAGTCATTTGCTGGATTTCCAGAACCTTAACCTCCGCTGTCTCAACCTTTTGAGGGGCCTTCGTCCCAGCCGCCACAACCGCCATACTAACGTGGTTGGTCAGGTAAGTCTCTGTTCTCATTATTTCTGTGCTTTAACATTGGGGACAATGTTCAGTTTTAAGTTTGGGGGAGAGATTTATTTCTGGTGTTCTTTGATGTGTTTGCGTTTTACAGTTTGTTTGTTTTTATTTTCATTAGTTATTTGTTTTGAGCCATGTTTTAGAGTGTAAATTAAGTTGGTAATTATTTCCATTTGAATATGATTGACTGTTTTGTAGGATAATCCAAAGGAAAAAATGATGTGCTTCTAAAAACAATATGTGTGCTTGGTTAGATTACTTTGTTTTTCACTGTGATTTGTTGACATTTGAGATCTATTGCTCAGAAATTGCAAATGTTATAATTGATTTATTTTATGCATGTCGAATTTGGATTGTGGATTGAAAATATTGAAAAAAAATTCTAGAACCTGCTTGCCTACCATTTGAGATGAAATTTGAAACAATGCACATTTAGGAAAATTATATAAGCAATTTTTTTGGATTGGTTGTGCCTTTCAAGCTAACCCTATTAAATTGTATCCTTAGTCAACCATTTTGAGCCTTACAATTGAATTCTTGTTAACACATTCTTTTGAGCTTACCTGTGAATTGGATTACCATTTACTCTTTTTGACCCATACCATCAGCATGAAAATTATTATATGAGGGGGGTGAATGTGTAATGGGATATTTGTATTATGTGTTCTTCAGAAAATTACTTGTGATTGAGAAAAAAAAATAAAGAAAGAAAAGGAAAAGAAAGTGAAAAATGATTATGTTCCCAAACAATTATCTATTGAAAAATCAAAGTTTAGGGGAGTGTATTGAAAAAAAAAACATATATATTCTCAATCATTGCACAGAAAAAGGGGTAACAAGGGATGAGTGGTGTGAAATTTCTGGGAAAGTTTGTTTAGTTGGAATGCTTGTGGTATGATTAAGCCTAAAAATGTTTCTTTATCTACCTATACCTAAGCCTTCTATTACAACCCTTATAAAGTCCTATTGAGTCTTGTTTGTGCATTTGTTTATATTAATGGAGAATAGTAAGTAATGCAGGCATATGGAAAAATTTTGTTATGTGGTTAGTTGGTGAGAATTTGATGTGCATAAAGTGGTTCAATTATTTTATTTGTGAGTTATGAGTAAATGAGCTTTGGTGTTGATTGATTGCAGTGAAAGGGTGAAGTAATTAAGATTGAAAATCTAGATTAATGTTTTAAATAGCATGATTGTTTTTTGTGAGAATTATATATGCATAGCAGTCTTGAGTATTTGAATTGGTTAGTTATGTCAACTTGGTTTGTTTAGGTTTGAGTCTAGTTAGATTCTTTACTCAAGGGCGAGTAAAGGTTTCATTTGGGGAGTTTGATAAACGAGTTTTAGGCTTGTTTATGGTCTAGTTTTTAGGTTGGTTTTTTTTAGTTTAGGGTTATTGTATTGCAGAATTATGCTCGTTTGTTCATGTTTCAGGTTTTAAATGCTAAGTTGGTGAAAAGAGTGGAATGAAGTGAAAGTTGACGAAAATGGAGTTAATTTGGAGAAAATCGTGTTTTTCGGGAGCAATATGTCCATGTTTTGATACTGTTAACAGTGCTACAACACTATCAAAGGGGTGCCCCAGCGGTACAAAGCAAGTGCTACAGTACTATCAAGACCAGAACATAAGCGCTACATCAAGGGTTCTACAGCGCTAGTGAAACACTTTTTAGGGGATTTTGGCTCTGTTTATAACGCTACATCGCTCAAGATATAGCGCTACAGCACTATCAACACATTTTTCAGATTTTAAACCACTTTTTGAAGGGAAAATGGTCTTTTCACTTGGGAATCTTGGAAGACTATTTAAGGGACATTATTTTGCGAATTTGATAAGCAGTTTTAGTTTTATAAACCCTAGATTTAGAAAAGGCTGTTGTAATTAGTTTTATTTTTCATCTGAATTCTTTAGGTTAGTTTTTATGAACAATAATTTGAAGTTTATTTTCATCATGCTATCTATGAACTAATTTCTTTTCTCTAGGGATTAATGTAGTCACTTGGATTTCTATTTAATTTTATTATGATGTTCTATTGATACTTCTTCTCTATTCTAATCTATATGATGTTTGTTTAATGCTAGTAAACACTTGATCAATATTTACTTGATTCAATGGTTTTGATTCAAAATTCAAAAGATGAGAATTGATTATGCTATCATTATATAGACATAGGTTGCTTATTGGACGAAAGTACCTGTATGACTTGTGTAGTAATTAGGTTTCCATGCTTAATGTCTTCTATATGTTCAAGTTTATCACAGAAATGTAGTAAACCTGCATATAGATTGAGATCTTATATCTTGAAAAAGAATAGGAATTGATTATGTTAACCTGCTATTAGAATTGAAAGAAGAGATTTAGAACTTATTAGTAAAATAAATAGAATGACAAGTTGATGAAATTAATTCCTAGGCTTTTTATTATTGACTTTTGATTAGTTGATTCATTGTTTTGTTTCAAGTCCTTTAATTTCTATTAATAGTTTATAGTATTATTTTTACTTTTAATTATTCTTCTAAATTTTAATTCACCACATAGAAAGTTAAAGAACAATTAGTGGTATTTTGAAAACAGTCTTCGTGGGATCGACACTCTACTTATCATATATTACTTGATTCGACCATGTATACTTGCGTGCAGATTTTCACGATCAACCATTTATCCTTACCTTCATTAAGTTCCACTCTAGAAATAATCCTAAATATTCCACCTCTCGATTTCACAATCTAGAATTATCTTGGTTACCTATGTTTATGCATATCTCTCGATCTCACACAACCTAGGTTGTTCTACCCATTGTCGGATTGTTTGAATTTCCCCTATCGAGTAGTAATTTTCACAATCTAAATACAACCCTAACTATAATTCATTTATTTTAAAGAACAATGTGAAAATCACAATTAAAGCAACAATGATTCAAAGTAGAACACAAGAACAATATTGTCTAAAATAGACTTTGCATTAAATCATAGAAATAAAATCATGTCAAGAGATCCATCTCCACCCTAACAAAATAAGAAAATTAGCCACACATGATGTGGTTTATAATCCCAAATATATTGTAATTATCTAAAAAGAACAAAGAAATAAAGAAGAAAAACAAAGAACTCTGTTGATATTGCTTGATTCACTTCTTAGATCATTCTCCAATGAGTCTCTTCTTCCCAAATGTGTTTCTTTTCCTTTATATATGTGTTGTGGTCATGCCCTAGTCTCCAGAAACCTCCTTAGCCGTCTTAATTTTTAATTCAAGTGAAAAATGTGTGGAAAAACATGTTTTCCTATTTTTGTGGCGCAACAGGCAACATGTCGCCATTTTTCGAGCAATAAGTCGCCATATGCCAGGTGATGCATCGCCATATGCCAGGCGATGCATCGCCATATGTTAGGCGACACGTCACGTAGACTTTTCCAGGCTTTAATTTTTCTCAAATTTCAGCGACTTCTTGCCTCTCAGGAGCGACATAACGTATCCTTCTCTAACTCGAACACCCAAAATAATGTTCAAAACACCTAAAAACTCAATTCATGCACATTTAAGGGAAACTCGTCAAATATACACAAAAATTAAGAACAAACCATTCTAAGGATAAAAATCAATATTTGAGTGCATAAAACATGTACTCATCAAAAGCGGTTTAGGGCCGCCACGTTTCCAGTTAAGCTCTGTACTTCTTTACACGACCGAGGCGAAGGCATTTCTAGTAACGATTGGATCTTCTCTGGGTTTTCCTCTATCCCTCTCATGTTGACTATGAAGCCCATAAATTTTCCCGATGAAACCCCAAAGGTACACTTCTAGGGGTTTAGCTTCATGTCATATTTCCTGAGCACGCCAAAACATTCTTCCATGTGGAATACATGGTTACTATCAGTCTTTGATTTAACGAGCATATCATCAACATACACTTCCATATTTTTCCCGATCTGGTTAACAAACATTTTGTTGACCATCCGTTGGTACGTTGCACCGACATTCTTTAGCCCGATTGCATAACATTGTAGCAGTATATGTTATGCTCAGTCATGGAGCTAGTGTGCTCTTGGTCTATAGGGTTCATTGTAATCTGGTTGTATCCATAATATGCCTCCATGAAAGACATGAGCTCATGACCGAATGTTGCGTCTACCAACTGATCAATTTGGGGTGGTGGAAAATAATCCTTAGGACAGTCCTTATTGAGATCGGAGAAGTCAATGCAAGTTCTCCACTTCCCATTGGGTTTTGGGACCAAAACAGGGTTAGCAACCCAGGTCAGTTACTTTGCTTCCCTGATAAACCCACATGTAAGTAGGTGAGCTACTTCTTCTTCCAAGGCTTCTGATCGTTCTCTCCCCATAATGTCCAAATTCAGAGTATGCATTACTACATTTGGACTAATTCCTACCATATCTTCTTGCAACCAAGCGAAGATGCCCAGATTGTTTCTCAAAAACTAGACCAGCTCCTTTTTCCTTTCGGTTCCAAGATTTTTCCCAACCTTTATTACCCTTGAAGGTACTTCTGGGTCGGTGTTGATTTCCTCAAGTTCTTCAAATGCTTGGAGCTTAAACTTTTCTTCGCCTAATCTTGGATCAATGTCATCTTCCTGGGCAACCTCATTACTTCCTCCCTGAGGTTCTTCGGCCTCATGGGCAATTTCCATTGCCAGGTACTCCTCTCTTCCTTCAATTACGACCATTGCTTGCTGCCCGGGTTGTGATTTTCCCTTCATGGCAATGCTATATAGCATTCTCTAGCAGCGAGTTGGTCTTCTCTCACAGTACATATACCGAAGGTTGAATGAAACTTCAACGATAGGTGTCGGATCGAGGTGATAGCCTCAAAAGTCACCAGCGCGGGTCGTCCCAAAATCGCGTTGTAGGCGGTTGGACAATCGATTACGATGAACTCGAGTATTTTAGAAGTAGTTCGCGTATCATCCCCTAGCGTAACTATAATTCTGATCATCCCTATGGCTGTCATTTCTTCTCCTGAGAATCTGGACAGTGTTATTGAGATCGCCTTAAGATCGGTTACGGACAATCCCATCTTTTCTAGGGTGGACCTGAATAGCACATTTACTAAGCTCCCATTATCAACCAATATCCTTTGTACCCTTCGATTGGAGAGCTGAACAGTTACCACTAGCGGATCATTATGCAGGAACTTAACGTGGCTAGCGTTCTCTTCTGTGAAAATGATTGGTTGTTTCTCCAACCACTATTTTTTTTTATAACTGTTGCTCCAGGATAAATTCAACACTGTTGTGGGTTTTCAGTTCCTATAAGTACCTTTTTTGGGTCCCATTGCTTGTGCCCACCAAATGGGGTCCTCTGGCGATAGTGGTTATATCCCCTCCTACTATTTTAGGGGGATCGACTTGGTTCCCTTGGTCTAGTTAAGCCCGGGGTTTCTAGAATTGGATGAGTATTTTGCCCGATTTGTTGATTGGGAACTACTCAGTTTCGGGCGTACTGGGCTAATGGTCCATCTCGGATGAGAGTTTCCATCTCATCCTTTAATTTTTTGCAATCATCAGTGTTATGGTCGATGTCGTTGTGATATCGACAGAACTTAGAGGGATCTCCTTTTACCCTCTGGTAATAACAGAAGTGGTACACGCATAGGGCAGTCCAAGAAGCAAATTTAAGAACTTTTCCTAACCCAAAAATAGAATTGTGATATTTTGCTCTTGGCTTGGGCCATAAGAAAAATTTATCCACAAATTTTTAAAAAAATTAGAAAATTCCTATGCCCCAAAATGGCTTACAATTTTTGTATATCTAGAAAATTTAAGAACTTTTCCTAACCCAAAAAAACCATGAAAACCAACCCTTAAGAACATAAACAATTCAAACATAAACATCCATCCATTCATATATTACACATAATATAAAAAATTCATATGATACCCACACAATAATTAACATACGCAGGGATTAAAGAAAGCTCTAGTAGCAATTGTTAGGAACTGTTCCTAGTACGCAGTGGAAATTGCGGCAATGGTAGTATTGTATATGTAAAATCCTTTATTGGCATATTTGATAAAATTGAGAAAATTAATTATGGAATGCATTTTCGAAATATATTGTGTGGTATTTTCGAAATGGGTAGTTTCTTGTTTTGTTGTGAAATGTGTTCTAATCAAATTATTCGATATATGTTAATAAAATAAATATATAATTTCCTATAAAAGAATATATTTTCTTGAATTTTGTTTATATGGAAATTATTGGTATTTATTTTTATTTCTTGATCTGATTTGTTTGTCTAGAAACCGTGTACAGCTTGCAGAGATAATGTATATATTGTTTCCTTTTTTTATTTAAGGAAACTGGATTTAAAAACTATCCAGGTTCAATGAATCTGTTTGAACGGATTGCCAGTCTATTTGAACAGATTCTGACTTTCCTTTTTGGGAAGATTTTCCATTTATTGGCTGATTGGTTTCTCATTTGTTTTCCACGACCTAAAGGGATTCTAAAGGGTATATAATCATCCTTAGGTCGTTGTTTTTTCATAATCTCTCTTGGTGTATTATTTTCCAAATATTTTCAAGTTTTAGAGAGACTTTTTTATTATGTGAAAAACTTGAGTCCAACAAGTTCTTAGTGGTTTATTACAGTGTACTTCTGTATTATTTTCTTTGTGCTAATTGTGTAGGTAGAACACACTTGGACATTGTTCATCAAGCTTCGAGAGAAGTCTTGTTCGTGAGTCACTTTTCGGGAGGAAAAGTGCAAGTGTTATGATTTGAAGGGAGTTCAAGATCTTAGCACTTCAGAAATTTGATTAGGAGTTTAGATTACAACAGTTGTGACAAATTCAAGAGGGATTCTTTATTTGTATAAGTCAATTTGGTTTTGTAATCGTTTAGATATTCTTCTAATAAATTTCATTCTCTGGGCGTGGCCCCGTGGACTAGTAGTAATCTGCAAAGATTGCTAATACCACATATAATTTCGTGTGTTCTTTACCTTATGTTCGTTTTTATCTTCTGGTGATAAATTGTTTAAACATATATGGTTTCTGTTCAAACAGTCTCTGTATCCATTTAAACATTTCTGTAAATGTTCTGCAATTAATTATTTAATTTGAATAATTAAGTTAGTAGTCATAAAAAACAGAATTTCAGTATATAACAAAAAATTTCATATAAATAACTTTATATGATGATCATTTAATATGAAATATATTAATCGACAAAATATGTATATGTATAAATGATACAAAATGATTTACCTCTTGTAGCCTATCAAGAATCCTTGAATCTTTTCGTATATATTTCGATCTTCCTCTCCTCACTAGAGTACTCACACCAAGATCTTCCAAGACATTCTCTACATCTCAAGATGTGGGTGCACACATAGAGAACAAGAATCAAATTTGTGAATCAAAAGTATTCTCAAGACATTAGACTCTTGATTATAGGCTAGAGAGAAAGATTTATCTTTTGTGAGGAAAAAAAATGATCATTTTTTCTCATTCTTCTTGTGAAAACTTATTCTCCTATTTTCTATCATATAGAATATATATGTATTATTATCATAATAATAACAATCAAATAAAATTGATCATCTTAATAATTATAAAATAAATGATAATTAAAGAAAAAGTCTTACATCTCATTATAAGAACCATTTTCAAAATGATTTATTAATTAATTAAATAAATGAAAAAATCAATAATTGTTTATCAGTAGTGGTATATGCATAGGGCAGTCCAGGAAGCCTCATGCGTGTAACACCTCCCTAAAATAAGGGGATTTTATTTTTCATGCATATTTATTTTAATTAATTAATAATTAGAAATTTAAATAAGGTATCATATTTTTAAGGAAAAGATAACAACTTTAATTTCAAAATTCAAAATTTGAATTTTCATTATTATCTTATTATTAATTAAATAAATATAATAATCAAAATCAATTTTGACTATCCATATTTATCCTTTCTCACTTAAATAAAATAATTGATTAAAATTAATTTCTTTTATTTCTATACAATTTCAAAAATTGCATTAATGCAATAATAAATAGTGTAACTTCAATTATCTCATAATTATATATTTATCTCGAAGAATAAATATTCTCTCAAATAGTTCATTCACAGTTTGACCCTTGTATCAACTCTTACCTTGAATAGTGTTGACAGAGCCGCCCCGAGGACCTATGGACCAATAACTCCAAGCTCCAATAAATAAATGATTAATAACCAAAACTCTTTGATTCAACAATTATATTTATTAATCTCATGATTACTCCACTATAAATATGAGACTGCACACTTGAGAATTAAAGACATATATTTACTAAGTACTTTATTGTAACCATAAAGTGTCCATTGATATAATCATTGCATGCAAATTAATTCTCTATTGATTATTCATAATTAAGTGGGAATAAAATTACCATTTTACCCTTTTAATTATATCTTGATTCCTAGTGTACCATTAACTTTACTAGTGAAGATTAATTCATAATCTGATTATGAATTTGACATCAATAACTTTTTCAGTTCCAAAAACCAACCCAATAGGGAACCATCATTCAATATATAAGAAGGTATAGATTCCATATCTATTAAACTATGTCCCCAACCATATACATCATTGAGTCCCCAAAACAATAGTTCGTAGCCTGATCATTCTGACAAACCGCAACGCATGAATCAAAGGATCAAATGACATTTATAGGAGTTCATAATAACTTCAGGATTAAGATCAGTTTGTATATGATCATCAATTGATGTGTTTTATAATACTACGGAATGGTATTTATACAAGTATTATCAAATCACATCTGGTCCAGTTCTACATACTCTTCGAATGCAAAGTACCTCCACTAAAGTGTCCTACTGCACTAGTAACCCGGATCTATTTCACGTGTATTTATAATACTAGTGGATCGTACTAGCAGTAACTAATCTAAAGATTCCACAACTTTATTTTATTGCAAATATTTAAGTCCATTATCTCAATCTCGATCCTTTCATACCAATATGAGATTGAGACCACATAGATAAACTCGGGAATTTTCTGATATTTACTTAATATTATTAACAATAATATAGTACATAAGCTGCATATACACAATAATTCAATTCATTTATTTATTTCATTAAAACCATTGTCAACTACAATTGCTTTAAGAGCACAATTCCCAAAAATCTCTCACTTTCCCTAAAGCAAATGAGGAATATCCCTTAACCCCATGCTTCTTACATGACCCTGAAAAAGATTTAATAGATAAATTCTTTGTGAACGGATCTGCAAGATTATCTTCAGAGGCAATCTTCAATTCAATAACATCTCCTTGGTTGACTATCTCTCGAATCAAGTGATATTTCCTCTCGATGTGCTTTCCCTTCTAGTGACTCCTGGGTTCCTTTGAATTAGCTACTACCCCACTGTTATCACAGTACCAAACAAGTGGCTTATCCATGCCTGGAACAACTTCCAGATCAATATAGAACTTCCTGAGCCGCACAGCCTCTTTAGCTGCTGCACAAGATGCTATGTATTTGACTTCCATGGTGGAATCTGTAATACTAGATTGTTTAATACTTCTCCAAACTACAGCATCTTCTCCAAGTGTGAAAACTGATCCAGATGTCGACTTTCAACTATCTTTGTCTGATTGAAAATCTTAATCAGTATATCCAGTGGGGTTCAGGTTTCCACCTGAATGCACAAGCATGTAATCTCTAGTATGTCTGAGATACTTGAGAATATTCTTTACTGCTGTCCAATGACTCAATCTAGGATTGGATAGATAACGGTTGACTATCTTTGCTACATAACATATGTCAGGTCTAGTGCACAACATTGCATACATTAGGCTGCCTAGTGCAGAGGCATAGGGATACTGTCTCATGTCCTCCTCTTCCTGAGGTGTTTGTGGGTGTTGTTCTTTAGAGAATTTAACTCCTGACCGGGTAAGCATAGTGCCTTTCTTGGAGTTTTGCTTGAGACAGTGCCAAAACTTTGTTCTTTCGATCTCTATAGATCTAAATTCCCAAAACATATTTGGCTTCTCCTAAATCCTTCATTTGGAATTGCTCAGCTAACCATTTTTTTTTTACTTTTTATATTGTTTCTATGACATTCCCAATGATTAGAATACCATCAACATAAAGAATGAGGAATACGACAATCTTATCTTTGATTTGTTTGCAAACACAAGGTTCATCAACGTTTTGATTGTTTCATCAAATCTAAGATTCCAAGATCTTGAAGCTTGTTTGAGTCCATAAATAGACTTAAGAAGCTTGCAAACTTTTTTCTCCTGGCCTTTAACTTCGAACCCTTCTGGTTAAGACATGTAAATGGTTTCGTCAAGATAGCCATTCAGAAAAGTTGTTTTAACGTCCATTTGCCAAATCTCATAATCCATGCAAGCAGCTATTGATAAAAGTATGCGGATAGATTTAGGCATGGCCACAGGTGAAAAAATTTCTTCATAATCAACTTCTTCTTACTGTGTGTAGCATTTTTCTACTAGCCATGCTTTGAAAGTCTCTACTTCCCATCTGCTCCTCTCTTCTTCTTGAATATCCATTTGCAACCAATAGGTTTAACATTTTCAGGTGGATCTTCAAGAGTCCAGACAGAATTGGAATACATCGATTCCATTTCAAGGTCCATGGCGCTTAGCCCTTTTTCTTTGTCAGAATCTTCCATTGCATCTCTAGATGTCAATGGATCATCTTTGTTTGTGTCAGACACAAGCATCTGAACTTCATGTTCATAGCGAACTGGTTGTTTACCAACCCTCCCACTGTGACAAATTAACCTTGACACATGATCTCAACTCCATAAGTGAAAATTTTAAAAATCATTTTTCTCTTCTGACTTGTGAATTACCGTTAGTTTGGTCAATATGTACTAGTCGTGATCGAAAGCCTAAATACATCTTCGGAGTGTAACCCATTATTTTTCAATTAATGGCTTAACTCAAGAGTGTGTCTTAGGGTCAGTCAAAATTGAAATATATCACTGATCTTATTCTCTTATGAGAATTCAACCTTGAGATAAAATTCAGAAGCCTTTCCTTAGGGAGGCCACAAACGAATGCGACACGAGGCCCTTCCTATGTGTTGACCCTCAAATTAGTCAAGGACACGGAGTCACAAAAAACTATTAAAATGATAGAGCTAAATGCAAGAACTAAAATGACACAACGATTTTATAGTGGTTCGGCCTCAGAGATTGGTAATGACCTACGTCCACTTAGTGTTTTTATTGATATAAACTTCGAAACCTGTGATCAGCGAACTAGGGTTCACTAAGTTTCACAAGCTTTAAAGTGGAATACAAAGATCATGTATAAAAGCACTTGTTCTATCTGAATACAAATTATTGTGTATCCCCTAAATGAATCCCATGAGCCTTATTTATAGGCTTCAGGATGTACATATGGGCTTATAGGCCCTCCTTAACTTATGCTACAAGAATATTTAAATAATAATAGAAATAATGATATTTACATATAAAGAGAATTAAATATCCTGGAAATATCTATCTCGTAACCATCCTTGAATGTTGGCCTCAGTTCTACAAGCATATATGGTCGCATATGTCAGCACATCGGTTTCCCTACTGCTCTGCATACTCCTTCCGCCTATCAGGCAGCTCAATTTCCTCTTGATCTCATGGTCGTTGGTCGACCATATCTTAATCAATAAATAGTCACGTGTTGTCCATGTGCGCCTCAATCGTGCCACATCATCATGAAAATATTTTGGGTAAACACTATGCCTCTCTGTGTTCAACCAATAATGGAGACCATAGGACTTATTGTCATAATTCCCTCTCCCACTCACTATTTTAAAAGAATGTGTTTTTCTCAAAATCAATATTTTTCAATTTGGTTGTAAAACTAATTAAATTAATTTTACCAAATGATATTCTAATAAATACTAATCCAATAATGCAAAATAAATAATTGTGCCCTAGATTAATTTTATTTTGCTTTTTAAGTAGAACACCATTTAATTTAATAAAATAATTTTATTAAATGAGAAAATAAACAACTTTTAAATTCTATTTACCATCTTAACTAATTAAAACTAAATTAATTATATGAGTCATCAAATATAAATATATAATCAATCCTAATCATGTTTCTAAAAAAATTATGCTTAATATGTATTGTGTGCGTAATATGTATTGCATGTTATAATGCATGATAAGTATAAAAAAATTCAATCATGTTCAAGCAAATAAATAAATAAATGCGGGTTGGGTGCTTTCGGTATTTCTAGAAAATTACAGCACTTGCAAAAATACACAAAAATAATTAAACTAACTAAGGCCTAATGAAGAGCAGCTCCTTTGATCTTTGTACCTTCTCTTTTAGTCATTGGGCCATTACCATTTTAATTATCCATTATGAATTAAATAACCTTTTAATTATTTTAAACAATTTTAAAATAATCAAACTTTTGGTTTTAATACCCAACAAGTTATTGAGGCCCAATTGGAATTTGGACTCACCATAATTAATTCAAAAATTATAATTAAAATATTTTTAATTATATTGGGCTCAAAATAGCCCAAATAGATAATTACACATCCATTAGGGCTTGCATGACACAAACCCTAATGGGTGTGTCATGATGGATGACGGCTAAGGAGGTCGATGGTGGAGGAAGCCATGGCCGAGGATGGTGGCTGGCGCACACGGATGCTGGTTGGGAGGGGGCGTGCAGCGTGAGCACAGGGGCAACGGCTCGGGCCTCGGGGCTCGGGCCATAACAGAATTTTATCCACAAATTTTTTTTTTAAAAATACAAAATTCCTATGCCACAAAATGGCTTACAATTTTTGTATATCTAGAAAATTTAAAAACTTTTCCTAACCCAAAAACACCATGAAAACCAACCCTTAAGAACATAAACATCCATCCATTCAAATATTACACATAATATAAAAAAAAAAATGCATGTGATACCCACACAGTAATTAACATACGCATGGATTAAAGATGGCTCTAGTACCAATTGTTAGGAACTGTTCCTACTGCGCAGCGGAAATTGCGGTAATGGTAGTTGTATATAACAAAAAAATTCATATAAACAATTTTATATAAGGATCCTTTAATATACAATATGTTAATCAAAAAAATATGTATATGTATAAATGATATGAAATGATTTACCTCTTTTAGCCTATAAAGAATCTTTGAAACTTTTCGTATATACTTCGATCTTCCTTTCCTCGCTAGAGTACTCACACCAAGATCTTCCAAGATGTTCTCTACACCTCAAGATGTGGGTGGGCACATAGAGAACAAGAATCAAATTTTCGAATAAAAAGTATTCTCAACACATGAGACTCTTGATTATAGGCTAGAGAGAAAGGTTTATCTTTTGTGAGGAAAAAATTATCAGTTTTTCTTATTCTTCTTGTAAAAACTTGTTCTCTTATTTTCTATCATATAGAATATATAGGTATTATTATCATAATATTAATAATCAAATAAAATTGATCATCTTAATAATAATTAAATAAAAGATAATTAAAGACAAAGTCTTACATTCCATTTTAAAAATCATTTTCAAAATGTTTTATTAATTAATTAAATAAATGAAAAACCAATAACTGATCATTATCAGTAGTGGTACATGCATAGGGCAGTCCAGGAAGCCCTATGCGTGTAACACCTTCCTAAAATAAGGGATTTGATTTTTCATGCATATTTATTTTAATTAATTAATAATTAGAAATTCAAATAAGGTATCATCCTTTTAAGGAAAAGATAACTTGAATTTCAAAATTCAAAATTCAAAATTTGAATTTTCATTATTATCTTATTATTAATTAAATAAATATAATAATCAAAATCAATTTTCACTATCCATATTTATGTTTTCTCACTTAAATATAATAATTGATTAAAATTAATTTCTTTTATTTCTACACAATTCAAAAATTGCATTAATGCAATAATAAATTGTGTAACTTCAATTATCTCATAATTGTATATTTATCCCGAAGAATTAATATTCTCTCAAATAGCTCATTCACAGTTTGACCCTTGTATCAACTCTTACCTTGAATAGCGTTGATAAAGCTGCCCCGGGGACCTATGGACCAATAATTCCAAGCTCCAATAAATAAAAGATTATTAACCAAAACTCTCTGATTCAATAATCATATATATTAATCTCATGATTACTCCACTATAAATATGAGACTGCACTCTTGAGAATTAAAGACATATATTTACTGAGTACTTTACTCTAACCATAAAGTGTATATTGATATAATCATTACATACAAATTAATCATCTATTGATGATTCATAATTAAGTGGGAATAAAATTCTTGTTTTACTATTTTAATTATATCTTGATTCCTAGTGTACCATTGACTTTACTAGTGAAGGTTAATTCATGATCAAATTATGAATTTGACGCCAATAACCTTTTCAGTTCCAAAAGCCAGCCCAATAGGAAACCATCATTCAATCTATAAGAATGTATAGATTCCATACCTGTTAAGCTATGTCCCGAGCCATATACATCATTGAGTCCCCGAAACAATAGTTCTTAGTCTGATCATTCTTACAAACGGTAGCGCATGAATCAAATGATCAAATGACATATATAGGAGTTCATAGTAACTTCAGGATTAAGATCAGTTTGTATATGATCATCAGTTGATGTGTTTTATAATACTATGAAACGGTATTCAAATAAGTATTATTAAATCACATCTGGTCCAATTCTACATACTCTCAGTATGCAAAGTACCTCCACTAAAGTGTCCAACTACACTAGTATCATGGATCTATGTCACGTGTATTCATAATACTAGTGGAACGTACTAGCAATAATTAATCTAAAGATTCCACAACTTTATTTTACTACAAACTATTTATGTCCATTATCCCAATCTCGATCCTCTCATAAAAATATGAGATTCAAACCACATAGATGAACTTGGGAATTTTATGATATTTACTTAATATTATTAATAATTATATAGTACATAAGCTACATATACACAATAATTCAATTCATTTATTCATTTCATTAAAACCAATGTCAACTACAATTGCTTTAAGGGCACAATTCCCAACATCAACGACTCTGGCTTCTTCCGTGGAAGGTGATTATAATTCACCAGGAAAATATGCTCTCGCGTATCAGTCAGGTCTGTATAGTTGGTGTAAATGGGCTTGAACTTTTCTCCGGGCTTGTTCTTTTTGGTTCCGTTCTGGTGGCCCTCACCAGCCTCCTTCCTCTTATTGTTCCCCACCTAGTTATTCTGGGTAACAGGTTGAGTCGTAGCTGCAACATCTGCCACCGCTCCAGCAGGCTGAACAGGGGTCTAGCTGGTTCTTGCGATAGCAGAATGTGCCTCCTCCAGATTTATCCATTCCTGAGCTCGGGCCAAGAATTCATCTAAACTTTTTACTCCTTTTCCCTGGAGTTCTTTTCATAAATCACCTCCTATCATGATCATCGTCCTCATTTCCATGAGCTTGGAGCTATCATCAACATCCCTAGCTCATGCTGCTACGTTGGTGAACCTGCTCAAGTATGCTTTCAGGGACTCACCAGATTGTTGTTTTATGTTAGCCAATGAATCGGCATAAACGCAAGTTTCCTTTGAAGCTCGGAACTGTCTCTTAAATTCATAAGACAATTGCTTCCACAAGGTGATTGAATGTCTTTTGTATTTGTTGAACCACAATCCGGCGGGTCCGGTCAGAGTTGCGGGGAACAAGATACAGCTTAGATCAATCCCGACATTGTGGGCCATCATTAGCGTATCGAATGTCTCGAGGTGATTGGACGGGTAGTGTTTCCGTCATATGCGGGCATGGTCGGCATCCTGAAGCCAACAAGATACAAAATTGTTGCGATGTTTGGAGAAAAAGGCTCGAGCTCCTCAACAGAATCACAATCATCGAATCCTTTCCCAAATAGGAGCCTCTTCATCTGTTCTTCCATCAAGGCCAGTCGTTCAAGGGTTGGATCCTTGGCCTCTAGGTTATTTGGGATATGATCACCAGCCCTTATCCTATTGTATGTGTTAGATAGGTTGTTTTCCTTCCAAGCTTGAGCTCAGTTAGGTGGGACATTCCCATTGTCGCGTACGATAGACGGATCTCCCCTATGCTGAGTATAACTCACATCATCGTGGCGAGCTAGATACCTCATTTGTGAATTTAGATGATCACGCATGTCAGGATGTGGGTCAGAACAAAGACTTTGTGCAGAACTCAAATGATTCCTCAGGTCACTCTCAGACCTGCCTCCACGCTGGCTCTTTGTCTAGTTACTTTCGTTAGCAAAACTTACAACCCGTGGCTAGGATTGAGCACCTGGATTATTAACACAAATCCATGGTACATGGATGTCTTCTGAGGGAGGGGGATTTCTCCTGCTATCCCCTCAAGCTAGAGCATTCCTTTGCAGGCGAGGTGGTGTCGGATGTCGAACCAGTGACAGTGGGTGTCTTATCGGTGAATCTATCCTCGTTCCATCGGGGCACACTAGGTTAGCCCATCTCTGTTCTACCCCGATCTTGTGGGTCCTTTGTGCCTAAGGCTCTATTCATGGCACGAATGGGTTCGCTGGGGTGTTTTGCCTCCTTGAATTGGTCCTAGCTGACCCTGTTGGGTTGTTATAAGAATTCCTTGGCATCTGCTTAGAAGGCATGGAGCTCGGGGTCGCAGTTTTGGCCGATCGATTAGCATGGGACCGATGGATCCTATGAGGATTGTGGATGCCAAAAATCCACCAAATAAAAACTCTTTAGTCCCTGGTTGGAACATAGGGATAAAGGTCACTTATTCATGCTATTGGGCTCGAGCCTGTAGGCCTTGTTGAATACAGGAGATCATCTCATGAGAAACAACACATTATGAGCCACAAGGTTTGGCCATGCTAAGCTAAGGGGCCACAATTAATACTGCAAGAGGATAGGTGCACAAGGCCCTCACATAGTGAGGTCCGACGTGCCCGCGCAAGGCTGACATGCTCACGAGTCAAGATGCACTCATACGCGTAAACGCTACCAAAGGCGCTCGGGACATACACCCGTGGATGCTCAATATTCCACGCTTATAAAAGACCCAAAGAATGCACTTAGACCCCCATACGCCTACACTCTCATTGGGCCCTCGGGCCATCAGGCATGCGCCACCAGCGAGGCCCTCATGCACGCGCCCCCAGCGAGGCCCTCCTGCGCGCGCGCGCCCCCTAGCGAGGCCATCAGGCACGCGCCACCAGCGAGGCCCTCATGCGCGCGCCCCCAGCGAGGCCATCAGCCGCGCTCCCTCAGCGAGGCCCTCATGCTCGCGCGCCCCCTAGCGAGGCCATCAGGCACGCGCCACCAGCGAGGCCCTCATGCGCGCGTCCCCAGCGAGGCCATCAGCCGTGTGCCCCCAGTGAGGTCCTCATGCGCGCGCGCCCCCAGCGAGGCCCGTAGGCCACCATCTTCTCGGGAGGCCGTTGCACCATCACGTCACTAGTCTGGATCCATGCCGCAAGGAGACAAGTATAGCTAGGCCTTTCACCACTATGAGCCTTGCAAGGCACGGCCAGTGCATGTGTCATTACCACCTCGCATCTAGCCTTGCAAATGAGGGTCACATGGCATTGATCTCATGAGGTACGGAGTCCACTGACGAACTAAAAGGAGTTAGAGTACGGACATAGTACCCACGTCAGATAAGTAGTGGAGGTACAAACAAAGTACCATCTGTTGTCCTCACCAGCCACTCCTCTGACACCCGTACCAGGCAGGTAGTGGAGGCATGACCAGGTACAGGAGGTGAGGTGCTCCCATGATCTCTGACCTTGTACCAGAGCCGAAACCACTACCCCTGGAACCACTCTCCTGTTAGTGTACTTGTGTACCATCTGGTCCCCTGGACCACCATGTACCCAGGGCCATTAAAGCCTACTATAAAATGAACCCCACTTCCACAGAGAAGGGGGTTGGAAAATTCATTGTATGCAGAGGCTATTGAGAAATATACCAAGGCTTGCTCCATTGTTTATCTGTGTTTACTTTTCCTTAAAGTTTATTCTTAGTTCTTATATACACATCACCTAACTTACCTTTGAGTTTTCCGATCTAATTTCGTTGACGAGATTTCACCGTCAACAAGGATTAGCAAGTTGAGTATTCCGCTGATTCTGCTATGAAGGTATAGAGCTCGGGGTTGCAGTTCTGATAGAACGACTGGGATTGGGTCGGTTATTCCTGTGGGACCTATGGGACCCATTTTGCCTATTTTTGATATTAACATCGGTTATAAGAGGGGGTAATCGAGCCAGGACCTCCTCGATCTGCCTGTTAACCCTAGCAAGATGCTCCTTAATTGGGAATTTTCCATCTCGATGGTTGTCAAGTACCCTGAATTGGAATTTGGTGGGTGTGATGTTGAGCTCCCGGTATCCTCTTGGCCCACATGTTGCTTTCCAGGACGGTGTCTGGGCCTTTTCCAGTGCAAACGGTCGTATGATGCACCTCCTGATCACCAGGTTATTCCATTTCGTTGTCATGCATAGGCAGGGTGACCACCATGATGAATGTTGGGTGAAACTTTACGTAGGGGATTAAGCACTAATAAACTCTCAATGAAAGCCCTAATCTGTTGACACGGTTTTTCGCCAACAGTGGATTAAGAAATCCAACAACAGAGATATTAGTGCACTCTTTCTAAACTGTAATTAATCAAAATGAACAATATCTTAAACACTCGCACTTTAACATGGTTCAGTGGTTAAAATCCACCTAGTGCATGAGACAATATTATTAATCTCTTTTAAGCTCTGGATGAAATAATTTCTTACAATTTCAGCAGAGTTTATGTATATCAATAAGCAGCCTCTATTCCTACCCATTTCCCTGATATTTATAGAGGGTTTTCCTGGATAGCTTTGGGTAACTGCATGCATAAATATGGTAAATAATCAATCAGAATAATCTCCCATGTACATAGGGATATGATTGCCTATGGAATTTACATCTGTTATCTTGGGTAATAAATGTGTAATCAAATAAGGGCATTAATGAGCGTATGATCTCCTAGTCTTTTGGGATCCTTCATTGTGCGTCATGTTTAGGCTTCCGTGAGCTGAACACTTCCCTCGAGCTGGATGTCGAAGAGCTAACAGAACTTTCCATGGGTCAATTTCAAATCATCTAGAAGGAGATCTAGTCATCACGCATCTCGAACGAGGTTATTGGCGCAATAGGTGACCTGGAGATTATCTGGTTGTTGTACTGCCAACTTTGACTCGAAATGTTCACACCAGGGTTAGCTAGATGTTCCACCTCTTCTCTTTCTCCATTGGCTTATCTTCCAACTGTACCCTGAATTGAGTGATTTAGTTCGTGTTTATTTTGGGGTACAACACATGTCGTCTACATAAACCTCCATGTTCCGTCCCAGTTGTTCAATGAACATACGATTCACGAGCCTTTGGTAGGTGGCACCAGCATTCTTCAGCCTGAAGGACATCACTTTATAGAAGTAAACTCCTTTATCGGTTCGAAAGTTGGTGTGTTCTTGATTTATGACATGCATGGAAATCTGATTATATCCCAAGTACGCATCCATGAAGGACAAGAGCTTGTACCTAGAGGTGGCGTTGACCATCTGGTCTATCTTCGGCAGCGGGAAACAGTCCTTAGGGCACACCTTGTTAATGTCAAAGAAGTCTATGCAGATCCTCCAGGTGCCATTTGGCTTGGGCACGAGGACTAGATTGGATACCTGATCTCGCCCAATAAATTTCCAAGCGGTCGCAGTAGCAACCAGGCTATGTCGTATCCATAGAGAGGTAAAATACAAGTAAAAAGAAAGATTAGTAAACTAGAAATAAAAAACTTAGAAATAATGTAACTTTGAAAAAGAATAATTTTTAAAGATTAAATAAGCAAAATTAAAGAATTAGAAATAGAAAGAAAATATGGAAGGCACAAGTTTCATTCATGCAAACATATATATGTTAATAAAATTGATTCATTCTACTCAACTATAATTCTACATCATTAATCATAGTTTGAAAATATATATAATAAAGCTCACCTTAATATATGTTCTTAATTAAATTATACTAACTTCTAATTTTAAAAACCTATCATATTATATACCTTAGAGCCACAAAATACCAATGGCAGAATGCAGTAAAAAGCATATAATATAACAAATGTCCTAAATTACATAAGAAGAGCATGACTAAACTTATGCAAAAGACACCAATAAAATTAGAATAAAATTAGAAGAAAATAAATTTAATTGTAACAAATATATAGAAATGAAGAACAAAACGAATCAATATATTAAAAAATAAAATGTGAAACATGAACTCTACTCTAGCCTTTCCACAAGAGAATTTAGCCTAAAATAGGCATTGTTTTCACTCAAAAAGTATAAAAGAAATAAAAGGAAAATAATAAATAAGTTTATTTCTCTCTAACCCTACTCTCTACTCTTAATTCCATAATCTGATGCCTTTTTTCAATCCATTTGGATCTCTATTTATAGTGAAAATAGGACCCAAAATGTGTAAATTCGTGTACATGAAAGTGGGAAACGGGTTGCAGAATTGGAGCAAAGTGGGACAAATGGGAGACAAGTTGCAGCACTAAAGGGGACACATTGTCCACGTGTCACGCACTGGTTGGCTCGGCAGAAATAGTTGCAAGAGATTCAGGTGAGTGGGGAGACAACTGGACACGTGTCAGTTGTAGGGATTCTCGGTCAGACAGAGTGGCAGCGTGCGTCAGGCGGTGGTGGGACCTGCATGGCAGGCGTGTCAGGTGAAGTGGTAGGCGGCGTGTGGCTCGGCTTGGCTTGCATGGCAGCTGCTGTAGAAGAAGTCTTTATGCCGCATGTCACTTGCTGAATGTAATGCCCCAAAATCCCTAATAAGATTTAGGACCTTGATTAGGAGGCCAGGAGGGCCATAATTGATTTATTATGTTATTAAATGATTATATGTATGTTTATGTGAATTATATTATAATATGATGATAAATGCATGCATATGTGTCAATTTTTAATTGTAAGGGCATTGTGGTAATTTGGCCTGTTGAGGGCGTAATTGTGTATTTTCATGCATGTTGGAGAATTATGAATAATACCACATTATATGTGGATTTTTTCGAGCCATTCGACATGAGATGATCTTTGAATGCAAGTTATTGATCTGGTCATAACGGGGTTAGTTTCGGGGCTCGGGGTGATTTGGTGATTAGAACATTGCCGGGAATTAAAGGGTGATGGGATATGATTTATTAGCATTTGAGAATATTGAGAATAACAGGAATTTGAGGGTATTAATTATGATTAATGAGATAGGCGGGAAAGGAAATTTTTGCCCTTGGTGGTTGTTAAGGGAATTTGAAATGACCTAAGGGTATTTTAGACTTTTCACCCTAAGGGATATATATTAGCCACTAGATTGTTGTGGAAGCTTAAACCCAAAAACAGAGCACCATTTCTCTTCTCTCCTGTACACCATTTCTTCTTCATTTCTCTTTGATTTTTGAAGCTTCTTTTGAGGAACCAAGCTTTGCTAATCTAGGGTTGTGTTCCACCATTGAAGAGGGTTCTAAACTGAGATTGAGGTGAGTTTCCGGCCATTAAAACCTTAGTTCTTTCTCTGTTTTTCTATTTGAGTTTCAATTGGGTTTTAGTTTGAAAGTTGAGTTTCAATGGGAGTTTTTGGCTAAGGTTACTTAGGTTTTGATGCCTAGGTCATGTGTAGATGGTATTTGGGTTCATTTGGGGGGTTTGAATGGAGTTTGGAAGCCTGTTTTTCAAATTTGAAATGGAGGATTCGAAGGAGGGGAAAAACCAGGGTGATCTGCCTGGTCCTAGCGCTACAACGCCCAAAGGGAGATTTACAGCGTTAGCCAGGGGTTTTTCATTCTAGTTGTAGCGCTGGGTCGCTAAGGGGGCAACGCTATAGCATTACCCTATTTTCTCTTATGCATGTTTTGGGCATTTGTGAGGGTTTTGGGTCGGGGTTTCAATTCCTAAGGCTCGGGATCGAATCTACTCACCGTTTGGGCAATTCGGGGTTCCGGGAGTGAGGTTTAGGTCAAGACCCTTTTATGGTTGATTTTCATTAATGGAAGTTTTAATTGGTTATGACTAGGTGACCGCTAAGGGATCAACGGATCGATCGTTCTCAAGGGTCGTTCAATTGTTATTTCTCGCTCGAACCAGAGGTAAGAAAACTGCACCCAGTATGTGATGCATGTGATGCACGAGAAACATGTGATTAGGGCATGCCATGAATGTTGAATATGAGATTTATCATAGCTTGAGTCTCTATGTTTGTGCATGATCCTAATTATGCTAGCAACTGTTAAGTAAGCATGTTGAATGCCCTATATTTGTATATTTAACATATGATATATGTCTGGTTGCATTGCTTACTTGTGCGTGGCACTGACTCACTATTCAGAATTGGCAATGGTTTCAGTATTAACTGTGAAGTTGTGACTTACTAGTCAAGTTCAGTAGTAGTATTGAGCATTGGTCACATGGTATTGACTAATAAGTCAAGAACGGTCTTAGCGTGTTTAACATAAGCCGACAAAGATTAGATCTAATTGACATCGACATTGAATGACTCATCGTGAGCATTAATGCCGCACCGACCTCAAGTTCGATGAAAACTAAAAAGCGCATGTCTAGCCTATGGCTAGTCACTTAGAGCCAGGGCCAGAGAGCCCAGGTGACTGTTTCATCACATGGTTGTGGGTGCTGAGCCCCGTAGTGACTTGCTCGTCAATCACTCATTATGGTTAACGGACCTCAAAGTGTAAAATCACTCATCTAATTAGGATTGACCTGATAGCCATCCATTCAGAAGAGCAGGACTCCTCATCATGGATTCCCCATCATTATTTGAACTTATTTGCATGCATGATTAAAGTTATTATTGATAGGCATGCACATTATGATTTGATGACATGTTATAAATGTTCATGAGCATATTGAGTTTTCTTGGATGGCTTTGGCTCACGGGTGCTATGTGGTGCAGGTAAAGGCAAAAGGAAGTTGGACCATCCTTGAGTTGGAGAGCCTAGGTGACCATGTGTACATATGCGGCTGCTCGACCGCCACGGTCGAAGGTTGAAAGAGGAACTAGGGTTAAACCCTATTTTGTCGCTTAGATCGGCTGGTTGTAAATATTTTCTTGTAATTAACCTTTAAATTATATTTTTTTGGGATCCCAATGTATACAATAAACGTTTTAGTGAAACGTTATATCTTAACCAAAAATTTAACCCTTAACCACTAATCATACTTAGTTACACAATTATGGCCAAATGACTCGGTTAGCGAGTTTAGCACTGTTCAAAATGAACACTGTAATAGTCCCTGGAGTTTAGGGTGTTACAACTTGGTATCAGAGCGAGCCAAGGTTCAGGGTTCCTGAAGACAAGCTGGGCATGTACACTCGTCACTGAAGATAGCTTCGCTCAGGGAATGGTAACTATTTCTGTAGTTATGTGCTTAACTGCTTAAATAGAATGTAAATGCTTTACCTGCACATTGTATTAGGGAGCATGTAATTGTGATAAAGCCTGGCTCTTGACTATATGATTACCTGCTCCATGAATATATATAATTGTGATATTTGCATGCTGGAGTTGGAGGCATGGTAGGTATGTTGGAAGAGCAGGGATTATGATTGATGTATGAATGCTATGGGCATGCTTTTAGCACTGCAGTGGGTTTTGATTGTAGTGTGGTATGATTTTTCCCATGGGGAAAACTCTTGATATGATCATCATGTTTAATGGGTCAAGTTATTGACTGCAGATTCAATCAAAGGGTGTATATTCAAGGCAGATTATGAGGCCTAGTGGTGGTTATACAGAGGCTGGGAGTTTCAACCAGGGGTTGAGTTCTTCATCTGCCCCTCAGAATTTCCAGCAGGTGCTTGCAGTTATGCAATCAAGATTGCAGAGGCAGGAGGAAGAGATTAGGTGTTTGAATCAACAGCGGAACCTGTCGGGGAACACCTTTTCCTTTGTTATGCCAGGAGTGGCACCAGTTTTAGCTCATCCTAGGGTTGAGAACAAATGGGAATTTCTTTGTGGAAGATTCCAGGAGTATTACCCTCCAGTCTTTGAGGGAGGCCTAGATCCATTCAGAGCTGAGCAATGGATGGGTATGATCAGTTCCATTCTTGACAGCATGGGGCTAGTAGGTCATGATAGGGTGATCTGTGCTACATATGTATTACGAGGTGATGCCCAGACATGGTGGGAAGTAGTATCCCAGACTCGAGACACAACTGTGATGGATTGGAAAGAATTTAGGTAGTTGTTCAATGAAAGATATTACTATGATGCAGCCAAGACTGCTAAGAAGAATGAGTTTTCGAATCTCGTTCAGGGAAATGCATCAATAACCGAGTATGTTAACAGATTCAATGGGTTGGCCAAGTTTGCTTTTATCATGGTACCCACAAATGTGGCTCAAAAAGAAAGGTTTATCCAAGGATTGAATTCCAGGAAAGCTTAGGGCATTAGAGTTTCCCCAGTGCATGAGATCTCTACCTACGCTCAAGTGGTAGGGAAGGCTCTTGCTGTTGAAAGCATAGGAAATCAGATTGGGTAGGAGTGTGTTGGAGAGCATGGAGTTCAAGCAGCGATGCCTCCATTTATTGGATCAAGCATGAATGAAAACTGGAAGACTTATCCAATATGTGCTCGGTGCAAGAGGCATCATCTAGGAGAATGCCGAGCAAAGGCATGTTTCTTATGTGACATGGTTGGGCATTTCAAGAAGGATTGCCCAAGAAGAAGGAAGGATGAGAAAAAGGGGATAGACAGCTCGACTCCAGCTCGAGTGTTCGTTCTGATGCAATCAGAGTTTGAGACTGAGACTGAGACTAGTTCCTCAGGGGTGGCAGGTTAGCTTTCTAGTTCTAATTTTTGTATTATGCTGACTGGTTTTGGTCCCATGTTGTTTCTTTGTTTGTTGCATATAGAGAAGCATAGAGATGCTATGAAGATCACATGGTCATGTTGTGATGGGAATGTAATACTGTATTGGTGATTTAAGAGATTAGTTAGGTTATGATGAAAAGGACTCGTCAGTGGTTTTGATAAGGATGGTTATGAGTGATTTTGAGATGATTCTGAATTTATATTGGTTGACCAAGTGTGGGGCAATGCTAAATTGCAAGGAAAGGATAGTAACTCTTGATCTTGAGAGTGGGGAAAGCCTTGTGGTATCTGGCACTGTGCATGAATTTTGTATGTTCACGACATCTGTATCTAGAGCTAGAGATCTACGGCAGGAGGGCGCATGGAACTCCTAGCTAGTGAGGTGGATACCACTTAGGTTGTGACAGTGGGATCAGGATGGACTGGAGTAGTCTGTGAGTTTACGGATGGATTTCCAAGGGATTCATCAGGATTACATTTACAAAGAGATAGAATGGTGAGTGGATTGGTGCCAGGGATGAAATTAGGTCTAGGGCACTGTATTGAATGGCTTCAGCAGAGTTGTAAGAATTAAAGGCTCAGTTATTGGATAAGGTGGTATTCTCCAATATGGATCTTTGATCTGGTTAGTACCAGCTGAAGATCAGGGAGAAGGATAAACAAAAGACTGTTTTTATATTAGATAAGAGCACTGGGAGTGCTGGATGATGTTCTGAGAATTTGGTTAATTCCAAGTTGTTTTATGGATTAGATGACCAGAGTAATCCAAATTTATCTGAATTGAATTTGTGATCGTCTTGATCAATAGTATTGTGGTATATTCTCAGTTGAATATTTGCCAAGGTCAAGGAACGCCTTAGAGGGCAGGAGTTTCCCTAGATGGGCAGGATATTATATGTGTTCAGAATCAGTCTGAGTCTTCTTACAGATCAGAATCAGTTTGTAGGTTGTTATGACACCTCGGTGATAGGGAAAAGGATTGCTTATGCATCATGTTGGTTGAAGGATCTGACCAGAACTAGAGTAGAGTTTCTGGTGGGCCAGGTGGCCAGTTTTATGTTTGAGATTATCATTACAAAAAGGATCAAGGGAAACAATTAAGTGAACCACAGATAGGAAAATTGAGGAGAATGTCTTAGCTGGATTAGCTAAGGGTTTTGTAGTGTCAGGTATGAATTTATTGTGTAAGGATCGAATTTGGAATTCAACGGACACTGGGATTAATTGGGAGATTCTGGATGAATTTCATGCTACTCTCTTATTCTCTTCATTCAGGCATCATGACAGTGTACCAAAGTTTGAAAGCTTTATATTGATGGCCTGGAATGGAGAGGGACATGATGGAATACATGGCAAAGTTCTTAACTTGTTAGCAGGTCAAGACAGAGTATCAGAAACCAGTAAGGCTATTGCAGCCTTTGAGTATTCTATAGTGGAAATAAGGAAACATCGCAATGGGTTTTGCAGTGGGGCTGCTCAGGATAGTAGGTCAGCGTGGTTTGGAATTGGGTCATTATGGACCAGTATTTCAAGTGAGCTCATTTCTATCAGTAAAGACAAATAATACAGCTGATCAGTTTTCATATCTCTATGCGAAAGAGGTAGTGCGCCTTCATGGAATCCGAGGTCTATCTTATCAAATGAGGACTTATTTCTTACTTCCAAGTTTTGAGGAAGGTTGTAGAAGGTCGTGAATATGTAGACGGAATTCAGTACAGTTAAATATCCTCAGACTGATGATAAATCAGAGAGAGTTATCCAGTGTTTGGAAAGGTACCTTATGAGATGAGGTATGATAGAGGATGTTTATCACCCGTTCATTGAATGAGATGGGTGAGGTGTTGATTTTGGATCCTGAGGTAGTTCAGGGGACCATTGAGATTATTAGAGGTTAGAGCTTGGATGCTCACTTCTCATAATAAATGGAAAAGTTTTACTGAATTGAAAAGTAGGAACATGGAGTTCCAAGTCGAAGATTGTATCTTCCTTAAAAGCATCACCATGGAAAAGGGTGAGGAGATAAGGGCAATTCGAGCCCTAGATTAATATGACCGTGTGAATCCTAGATAGGACCAGTCAGGTTGACTTTGGATTGGCCTTATCTTTGACATTATCAGCAGTATACAGTGTATTTTATATTTTCATGTTGAGGACATGGGTTGGAAGGAAACTCATGAGTTGAGTTATGAGAATTTGGAGATTGAGGCTAAGTTGTCTTGTAAGAAATAACCAGTTCAGATATGAAACAGAAAGAAGAAGGTTCTGAGGAACAAAGTTATACCTTGAGCCAAGGTAAGGTTACAGAGGCAGTGAGGTCGAGGAAACGACCTGGGAAACTGGAATCAGTTGTAACGACCCGGATTTTCAAGACTCGATAATGCGGAAATATAAATGTTTTCATTTAACAAAATGTCTCAAAAACCCGTATAAAAAAAAAACTTTTTAAAAAGTCGTATGGCCATACTTAACATTTAGTTTCAACATATTTTATAAAGAGTAGAGTGAGCCTAGTTTAGGAAAATTACACAACATTTCCAAAAATAAAACGGCTTTCCAAAAGGTCGGTCCACATGTACATTTGCAAGGAAGACTCCAGCGCTCACTGCTCTGCCTTGCCCTTGCTCTTACCTACAACATGAAACAACTAGGTAAGCGAAAACGCTTAGTAAGATCAACTTTCAAACAAAGTATGTAGAGAATTAGGGTTCCGGACCCATCCGGACCCTAAACAATCAATTTCAAGAACGCTAAAGCGTCCTGGCAAACTTATGGTCATGCCTGATAACCAATGATAAATTAATTCGTAACTAGATAAAAATCCTGCACTCAGAAAAATCCCAGAACAAGCAGATATATTATATCACAACTATATCTTATCAACAATTATATTCCTGCACTCAGAAAATCCCAGAGCAAGCAGATATATTATATCACAACTATATCTTATCAACAATTATATCCCTGCACTCAGAAAATCCCAGAGCAAGCAGATATATTATATCACCAAATAATTCGAGACCAACGCTCGACAATTTCCAACAATTCATGCGTAACGCGCCCTCCAACATAATTGCTAATCTGTAAAAGAGAACTGAGTCCCCACACTAAGATCTAGCCAATAAATATTCTCATCAAGGGTAACTATCGTGTTACTTAGGGCATCGCTACATATTTAAGAGTGTAATCCAATTTACACGGTTTTATGGAGACTTCTATGTTAATCAGTGGTGCTGGTGAGCAGCTGCCCCTAGGGTGTTCAACCTCACTCTATCTTGGCAACCCCTAGTATCTCTAGGCACTCTCACGGAATGGCCAATATTCACGGCTGCTATCCGGGAATAACTTATCAGAGCACTTGCTCGGATTCTAACCGTCCAATGATTAAGTAAGCATGAGGGCCCCTAGGTCCCATTTATCTTGGCGCCCCTAGGTTTAACCAGCTTATCCTCATCTCATGGCCACTCGTCTCGGTAATGAACCGGACATAAATAAAATCAAGCAGTGTGACGAGGATCAACCGTCTAGGATATGACGGACTTCTACCGTTCATATTTTCTAAATCAGCACTCACTAGACTAACGTCTTTAAGCAACTTTCTATGACAGCCTATGTATATGCATGTATCCCTATACTAACATACAAGACAATAATCATTTCATGTTGCAGCCATACAATATAAGTTGACTTACTTGGAGTCCTTAGCGCTCAGCAAGTTTTCACCCTCCAACGTTCAGTCCAGTTACGCTTAGCCAATACTGTAGTTATCCATACAGTATACTCGGATTAATTATGGCACTCATAATTCATTATTATTATTTTGGGCAGTTTGGTCATTTTAATAAAAGTCATTTGTAAGGATTTACAATCCTTATTTGGTTTTAAACTTATTAAGGAAAGTTATACAAAATATTCGAGACTAAACCTTAAGTCTCGGGGAGACCTATCCTAAGGTCTCGATACCTAGGCTCGGGTATCACAATGGTATTTCCCACAATCCGCTAAAAATCTTATTCTTTCCAGGTATCGCTATTAACCCGCACTTTCGACTAGTCGGTTAAAATATGTAAGATTTTAGCCGGTATTATATCCAGAAAATACAAATAAATTCCTTAATTATTTTTAAAGAAAATAAACTCTTTAAATTTTCCTTTTATTTTTCTTAAGGTTTTAATATCTAAAAACCGTTTTAAGAAAATTGCCTAATTTGTCTTAATTAGGAAAACCGTTATAAATTTCTCATTTTGACTAATTAATTTTCCAAAAGCAATTAATCAATTTTACTTACTAGGAAAATAATTTATTTAATTATTTTTCTCAAAATATAGGGTTTTAATCCCTCTTTTAATTTATTAACTATTAATAAATTAAATCTCTTATTTTTAGAAAGAATAAAAACTCTTTAATAAAAATAATTCATTTAAACTCAAAGGGTAAATTTTAGTGAAAATATGATTTCAAGACTTACCATTTTATATCTTGAAATAAACAAAATTTAACTTTTTACCTTATGTTCCAAAATCTCATTTTTACACTAAGTGTGAAAAACATATTTTTCACATTTTTAACTACATACTTCATTAGTTCATAACTTGAAATTTACTTACCCAATTGTTACCAAAATTTCCCAATTCCATTTTTGTTATGCCATTTAGGTCTTTGAAAAATCTTAGGTCAAAATGAGCATTTTTGATTGGTGAAATCATTTTCCAACAATGAGGTAAAAATGACATTGTTTTCAAGTCCTTATTTTTTTCAAACTTTGACAGTTAATAACTTTCAAACCGTTCAATATTTTCTTACCAAATTTTACAGTGGAATAATAGGTTATGCAAGTAATATTTCCACAAAATTTTATAAAAAACTGGGTTCATTTGACCTATACAGTGGCTGTCCAAACTTGGTTCCAAAAATAAGAATACGAAAAAACAGTTTTTTACCTAATCTTTGAAATAGCATAACTTACTCATTTCTAAACATTTTTTTGTGTTTCAAAAGCTCAATTTTATGTACTCAATCTCAACAACATCACAGTACAATTTAATTTTACAAAAACAATATACAGTGGCTGCTTGACCCCTTGGAAGTCACAGCTCAAAACATGTTTTGTTTTAGGGTATCCTACAAAACCCTTGGGGGTTTTGGTTCCCATTTTCAAAAATCAATACTCATGCATCATAAAAATTATTAAACAACTACCATAACCTTATTACATCATCAACAAGAAACTCTAAGCATTAGATATACAAAATAATGCTTAAAACTAAAAACCCTACAACAAAATCATCAAAAGTAAACTTTTTACCTCTTTGGTGTTCTTGCTTAAGGTTTGGACCTTCCTATAAGCTTTGACTCCTTCAAAACCTTTCAAAACCCCTAACAAACTTCCCCCAACAACATAGTCAATTAGCTATTTGAAACTCTATGCTTAAAACTTCACAAAAGTCTAGATTTATGAAACTTTACCTTAGGGAAAACCCTTCCTAGACCAAGACTTAGCTTCCAAGTTTCTTTGGTGTTCTTGGGGTTGCAAATGGAGAGAACACTTGAGAGAGTCTTCAAAAATCAGATGAGAGTGAATGAGGGAGGGAGAGTGGTCGGATTTGGGGGTTAGAATGGCTCACACAACTCTTCAAAATATCACAAAACACTTGAGTGCTTTTCTACCCACTTGACTTCTTACACCTTTTTCACTCTCATTAAGTTTTAATCACCAAACTTACTATTAATTAATTAAATTAAATGTCTCTCATATTTAATTTAATTAACCACAAAATAAAATTTAACCTAAGGTCCATTCATGGAATAAAATTCCCCATTTCGGCAAAATTAGGCATTTACCACAAAATGCCTTAAAATTTCCATTTTCTTTTAGGTTTATTATTTTTGACCAAACTTTAACTTTTATGAATGTATTTTATGCCCAAAATATAATTGCCATGATTTTTCATTTTATTTTCCGAGATTTTTACCCGATCAGGGTTTTTGTGTCGGTCCAGGACCGAAAGTCTTATCTTGACTTTTAAAATCACAAAATTCATATTTTGGCTAGCAATAACTCGTGGAATACTTACAAACAAAATATAATATTATTTAAAATAATATTCTTAACCCGGGGGAAAAATCCCGACCCGAGTCGTTTAAAGGTACCCAAAAACGTAGGACGTTACAATACCTACAATTTATAAAGGTTTCGTCCTCGAAACTTAAAACAAATGAGGATACAGCTCCCTCATCTTGTCTTTTGTTTCCCAGGTTGCCTCTTCAATGCCATGGTTACGCCACTGCACCTTTACCAATGGCACCGTCTTGTTCCTCAACATTTTTTCCTTTCGGTCTAGTATCATAACCGATTTTTCCTCATAGACGAGTTGAGGATCCACACTCAGCTGTTCATAGTTGATTACATGCGAGGGATCACGCATGTATTTTCTCAATGAGGATACATGAAACACGTCATGCACCTTAGACAGGGCGGGCGGAAGAGCTAAACGATAAGCTACTTCCCCGATCCTCTCTATGATTTCGAAAGGTCCAACGAACCTTGGGCTAAGCTTTCCTTTCTTTCCGAATCGCATAGCCCCTCGTAGCAGAGCTACCTTCAGCAACACATTATCGCCAACCTCAAACACCAGGGGTCTCCTGCGTCTATCAGCATATTTGCGTTGTCGATCAACCGAAGTTTGCAAGCGTTGCCTTATCCGTCGGATGTCCTCCGTAATCTGATCAACCTCATCCGATCCGAGAAACTTTCTTTCACCGGTCTCGTGCCAATGAATCGGTGATCGACATTTCTTTCCATACAACGCCTCATATGGAGCCATCTTGATGGAATCATGATAGCTATTATTGTAAGCGAACTCTATTAGTGGAAGCTTCTCATTCCATGACCCTTGAAAGTCGAGCACGCAGGCTCTTAGCATATCTTCCAGGGTCTGAATTGTTCGTTCGCTTTGACCGTCTGTTTGTGGGTGGAAAGAAGTGCTAAACTTCAGTTTAGTACCCAACCTCGTTTGGATTCTATTCCAGAATGTCGAGGTAAAACGTCCGTCGCGATCTGATATGATGGAGTTGGGTACACCATGCAGTCTCATTATTTCTGCAATGTAAATATCTGCTAACTTATGTGCGCCATAAGTTACCTTGATCGGCAAGAAATGAGCGCACTTAGTCAGCCTATCCACGATAACCCAAATGGCATCGTGCCCCTTGGGAGTGGTTGGTAGACCTGTGACAAAGTCCATAGTGACCATCTCCCACTTCCATTCCGGAATTTCTAAGGGTTGTAACAATCCGGCTGGTCGTTGATGCTCGGCCTTTGTCTGCTGACAAGTCAAGCAGTGTGCCACATATTCTGCCGTCTCCTTTTTCATCCCAGGCCACCAAAAGTACTTCTTCAAGTCTTGGTACATTTTTGTGGTACCCGGATGCATGGCATAAGGAGCATTATGTCCTTCGAAAAAGATCTGCTTCTTGATCGTCATCCTCAGGAACACATATTCTTCCCTCGAACCCCAATACTCCATCCTCGGAGATGTGGAATCCTGGTCGCCCCTCGTTCCTCACTTCGTGCATCAATCCTTGAACCCAAGGATCGACTAACTGCCCGCCTCTTATAGCTTCCATAATGGTAGGCTTGATAGAAAGGTTAGCCAATTGACCAACTACTATCTCTAAATCCATGGTAGCAAGGTCGGCTTGTAACTGCGGCGAAATTTCCTTCACTGTCATCACATAAGCACCTGGTTGTCGACTCAATGCATCTGCCACCTTGTTTGCTTTTCCCGGGTGGTACAGAATGTCGCAGTCATAGTCGTTAAATAGTTTCAACCATCGACGCTGTCTCATATTCAATTCCTTCTGAGTGAAGAAATACTTCAGGCTTTTGTGATCAGTGTAGATGTCGCAGTGTATCCCGTATAGGTAGTGCCTCCATATTTTTAGAGCGAAAACCACTGCTGCAAGCTCCAGGTCATGAGTGGGATAGTTCTTCTCCTAATTCTTTAGCTGTCGAGAAGCATAAGAAATTACTTTTCCGTGCTGCATTAGCACTGCTCCCAACCCTCGGCCTGAGGCGTCGCTATAAATAGTATATCCCTCTATGCCATTGGGGATTGTCAGCACTGGGGCAGTCGTCAATCTTGTTTTCAGCTCCTGAAAACTCTCCTCACACTTGTCAGTCCATTCATATTTGATGTTTTTGCGGGTAAGGGCAGTCATTGGTGCGACTATATTGGAAAATCCTTCCACAAATCACCGGTAGTATCCTGCTAACCCAAGAAAACTTCTAACCTCATGCGCATTTTTCGGAGGTTTCCACTACTTAACAGCTTCTATTTTGGCGGGATCTACTAAAATTCCGTTTCCCGACACTATGTGCCCCAGAAAACTTACTTTCTCTAGCCAAAATTCGCACTTCGAAAACTTAGCGTAAAGCTTTTCGTCTCGCAGACACTGGAGGACCAGTTCCAGATGTGTTGCATGCTCTTCCTGGATTTTCGAGTATATCAGAATATCATCAATGAACACGACGACAAACTTATCCAAATACTCACGAAATACTCGGTTCATGAGATCCATGAATGCAGCAGGCGCATTGGTTAGTCCAAAGGACATCACTAAGAACTCGTAGTGACCGTAGAGCGTTCTGAAGGCCGTCTTTGGTATATCCGTCTCCTTAGCCTTGAGCTGATGATAGCCTGATCACAGGTCTATTTTGGAAAATACTGACGCTCCTTGTAGTTGATCGAAAAGATCGTCGATCCTCGGTAATGGATATCGGTTCTTGATCGTCACTTTGTTCAACTCCCGATAGTCAATGCACATTCTCATCGTACCGTCTTTCTTCTTAACGAATAAGATCGGGGCTCCCCATGGAGAATGGCTTGGCCTTATGAACTTCTTGTCCAGTAACTCTTGCAGTTGTGACTGCAACTCCTTGAGTTCAGCTGGTGCCATTCTGTAAGGAGTCTTTGAGATCGGCGCAGTTCCCGGAATCAACTCTATCTCAAACACAATCTCTCGGTCTGGTGGAATCCCTGGGAGACCTTTAGGAAATACATCAGAAAACTTGCACACAACCGGTACATCCGATGGTTGTTGACTCGTTTCTTTATCCTTATCCACTATGTTTGCCAGAAAACCGATGCACCCGTCATTCAACATTTTTCTCTCCTTTATCGCAGAAATCATGGGACACTTCTTTTCTCTTGACGTGCCCTTGAACTCGAATGGTTCTTCTCCTGCTGGGGTGAAGACCACTTTTCTGCGCTTGCAATTGATAACTGCTCCATATTTGGTTAACCAATCCATCCCAAATATGACATCATATTCATGTAGGTCCAAGACTAACAGATCCACCATTAGCTCACGATTTTCAACCCAAACTGGTACGGCTCTAACCCATGTCCGCACCAGCATATCCTCACCCGAAGGCAAGGATACCCCACCAATAACAGGCATAGGCTCAGGACTTCTATTTAATTTTTCCACAAAGGATGCAGATACAAAAGAATGTGATGCACCAGTATCCATTAATGCATATGCTGAGGTTTGGGCGATAGAAATCTGACCTGACACCATATCAGATGGGCCAGCTCCTTTGTCGCTTTGTGTAAGCGCATAAACTCGAGGCGGAGCTCCAATTTGTTTATGTTGGTCATTTCCATTGCCCTTGGCTGGCATTCGACAATCCTTAGCAAAGTGCCCTGGCTTTCCACAGTTAAAACAGAACCCGCACTCGCCCCGATGGCGGCGGTTACACTTGTTGCACAGTGGCCATTGTTCAAACTCACGTCTCGGCTGTTTGTTGTGACTAGCCATTGCCTGATTGGGAGGTCCCCCTTTTCTTTTGTTATTTCCCCCAAAAATCGGTCTTGTGCCTCTTGGATTGTTTGTTCGCTCCGAGTTCTGGCCGAACCTCGGGTTGAACCTTCCCCTTGGGCCATTCTAATTGGCCTGAAACTGTCCGGGGTTGTTGGGAGTGTACCTCCTGTCTTCATTCTTCTGTGGATCTGGCTTGTCAGACACGGCCCAAGACTCTTGGCGAAGAGCCCGTTCCACAGCTTCAGCATACGTCTCTGGGCCAGTTCTACCAGTGTCTACACACCTAGCAATGTCTCTGCGTAGGCCCTTCATAAAACTCCAGGTCTTATTCTCTTCAGTGCTCACCTAGTTCTTCGCAAACCTAGACAGTTGGTCAAATTTTCGAACGTAGTCGTGCACGCTCGATGTTCCCTGCTTCAGACTAGTGAACTCATTCACTTTGTGCTCAATCACCGCCTTACTAAAGTACTTTCCATTGAACAAGGTCAAGAACTCTAGCCATTCCATCTCGGCATCAGTATGCCCTTTCTTGGCTGCATCCCACCAGATGTGGGCATCTTCATATAGGTCGCGCAGACTACCTTCTCTCTCTAAGTAGTTCCAATGAAGTCGAAGATTCTTTCCAAAATACTAATCCATTCCTCTGACATTGAAGGGTCACTGCTCCCCTCGAATATAGGTGGATTTTGGTTCCCGAACCTTTCTGATATAGGTTTTGCTCGGGCAGCTCTTGGCGCTTCTACTGGCTGTACAGGTTGCTCAATGATAACCTACGGGCCAAGGTTTTGTTCTTCATTGTTTGCAGGTGGTACTTCGTAGTTCTGAGAATTGTTGGGTGGCATGGGGAGTCGTCCCAGAAGGGTGTTAAATCTTTCAGCTTGGAGGGCATCAGCGTCCTCCTGTCTCTTTTGCCCTCTTTCTATTTGAGCTCCCTGCGTCTCCACTAGCCTTTGCAGATTGTTCATCCGCTCGGCTATCTCGCGAACTCTATCAGCTTGGTTTGGAGCTCTAGCGGCAGGCGCGTTCTGAGCTCTATCAACAGGTGTGGCCTGGCCTCGGCCAGCAACACCCCTTCCTCTTTGAGCTCTTGTCCTTACCAATTTTTTGATTTCAATCAAAAGCTCTTAAGCGCATAAGGACGAGAAGTTAATATTGACACAGATAGTTAATCAACCTAATTAAGCACACCAAACATATCAAGCACAACAAGCAATCAACACTTTTGAACAAAAGTTAGCAACTTCATTTCATAACCTATACCATATACAACAACGTTTGAAGTTTGGGTTGGCAAGTCTAAGGGATTTACAAAATTAGCCCTAAAAAAAAATGGACTTATAACCCTGCTAGACCAGTTACAATTTCCTTAATCATATACAAGGTAGGTACATATTTCAAAACTAGGTGGGTTTCTAACACCTGTGCAGCGCCTAACACCTAGTCGGTGTCGCTGTCAGCGGCCATATCAGGACCTCCATCTGGATCCTCCTCGAGATCTTCCTCAGTCTGGTCCATCAGCTCCTCATAAGAAATTTCCCCGTCGCCGAGTTCTTCATTAGCCACTTCCTCCACTGGCAGGTTCTCAGCTACAACTACACCAAAGTCCTACAACCTAGTAGTTTTGCAAGGTCTTTACAAAATGTATCAACAAGACCCTCACAGCATAACCTAATCTAAGTTATCAATCATCATATCCAGCTCTATGTCGGTATCCTCGTCAGACTGCTCGGGATCCTCCTCTGGCTCTACTGAAGACTTCTGTCATGTACTGCGTACATTGCCAAATGGCACACCAATGTCGTCATTCGTACTCAAAGTGGCAAGGAATTCTCATCGTTAAAGGGTCTACAGAAAATTGATTCTAGGCGAAGGGATCATGGCTAGTTTTTCTATCACAGGGTCACCTATCTCAGGTATACGACCATAACCTACAATTTATAGAATTGAGGTGAATAAAAAGAAAACAACACACTAAAGGAAGAAACAGTACTTACAGTGAGTGCCGGTCTATCTTTGCGAAATGTACATGTGGGTTGTCTACAGAACCGGCTCAACTCGAGCTCTGATACCAACTGTAACGACCCGGATTTTCAAGACTCGATAATGCGGAAATATAAATGTTTTCATTTAACAAAATGTCTCAAAAACCCGTATAAAAAAAAAAACTTTTTAAAAAGTCGTATGGCCATACTTAACATTTAGTTTCAACATATTTTATAAAGAGTAGAGTGAGCCTAGTTTAGGAAAATTACACAACATTTCCAAAAATAAAACGGCTTTCCAAAAGGTCGGTCCACATGTACATTTGCAAGGAAGACTCCAGCGCTCACTGCTCTGCCTTGCCCTTGCTCTTACCTACAACATGAAACAACTAGGTAAGCGAAAACGCTTAGTAAGATCAACTTTCAAACAAAGTATGTAGAGAATTAGGGTTCCGGACCCATCCGGACCCTAAACAATCAATTTCAAGAACGCTAAAGCGTCCTGGCAAACTTATGGTCATGCCTGATAACCAATGATAAATTAATTCGTAACTAGATAAAAATCCTGCACTCAGAAAAATCCCAGAACAAGCAGATATATTATATCACAACTATATCTTATCAACAATTATATTCCTGCACTCAGAAAATCCCAGAGCAAGCAGATATATTATATCACAACTATATCTTATCAACAATTATATCCCTGCACTCAGAAAATCCCAGAGCAAGCAGATATATTATATCACCAAATAATTCGAGACCAACGCTCGACAATTTCCAACAATTCATGCGTAACGCGCCCTCCAACATAATTGCTAATCTGTAAAAGAGAACTGAGTCCCCACACTAAGATCTAGCCAATAAATATTCTCATCAAGGGTAACTATCGTGTTACTTAGGGCATCGCTACATATTTAAGAGTGTAATCCAATTTACACGGTTTTATGGAGACTTCTATGTTAATCAGTGGTGCTGGTGAGCAGCTGCCCCTAGGGTGTTCAACCTCACTCTATCTTGGCAACCCCTAGTATCTCTAGGCACTCTCACGGAATGGCCAATATTCACGGCTGCTATCCGGGAATAACTTATCAGAGCACTTGCTCGGATTCTAACCGTCCAATGATTAAGTAAGCATGAGGGCCCCTAGGTCCCATTTATCTTGGCGCCCCTAGGTTTAACCAGCTTATCCTCATCT